>NW_027039563.1:15000-30000 GCF_034236695.1 Oncorhynchus nerka
CCCCCCACCTCTCTCCTCAGGTGTTCACCCCCTCCCACCTCTCCTCAGGTGTTCACCCCCACCTCTCCTCAGGTCTAGTGGTGCCACCTCTCCTCAGGTGTGCCCCCACCACCTCTCCTCAGGTGTGCCCCCCCCACCTCTCCTCAGGTCTACCCCCCACCTCTCCTCAGGTGTTCACCCCCCACCTCTCCTCAGGTGTTCACCCCCACCTCTCCTCAGGTGTTCACCCCCCACCTCTCCTCAGTGTTCACCCCCCCACCTCTCCTCAGGTGTTCACCCCCCACCTCTCCTCAGGTGTTCACCCCCTCCCACCTCTCCTCAGGTGTTCACCCCCACCTCTCCTCAGGTGTTCACCCCTCCCACCTCTCCTCAGGTGTTCACCCCCTCCCACCTCTCCTCAGGTGTTCACCCCCTCCCACCTCTCCTGGTGTTCACCCCCTCCCACCTCTCCTCAGGTGTTTCACCCCCCACCTCTCCTCAGTGTTCACCCCCTCCACCTCTCCTCAGGTGTTCACCCCTCCCACCTCTCCTCAGGTGTTTCCCCCCACCTCTCCTCAGGTGTTCACCCCCCCCACCTCTCCTCAGGTGTTCAGCACTCCTGTTCCCCAGGATGGTGATGAACTGGTCTTCGTCGGTCCCATAATTCTTCTCTCCTGCAGTGAACAAAGTCTACACACACACACACACACAGTCAAAGATCTGACATGCTGTATGAAGCTCTACAGCTGTTGTTGTAACAATCACAAATGTTTGGTCTCTAAATAAACTGTTAGTTTAAAAACCCAGTTCTCACAATACCCCATAATGTCAAAGAATAATTTTGAAATTAATCATAAATGAAAAACGGAAAAAAAATTCTGTCAATAAGTATTCAACTCCTAAATAAAGTTCAGGAACAAAAATATGTATAACATCACATGATGTCATGGACTCATTCTGTGTGCAATAATAGTGTTTAACATGCTATTTTAATGACTGCCTCATCTCCACACATACAGATAAGGTCCCTCAAGCGAGTAGATCGATTCAACCACAAAAACCAGAGAGGTTTTCCAATGCCTTGCAAAGAAGGGCTCCTATTGGTAGATGGGTACAAATGATTTTAAAAAAGCAGATGCTGAAAATCCCTTTGAGCATGGTGAATTTATTAATTACACTTTGGGTGGTGTATCAATACTCCCAGTCACTACAAAGATACAGGCGTCCTTCCTAACTCAGTTGCCGGAGAGGAAAGAAACCTCTCAGAGATTTAACCAGGAGGCCAATGGTGACTTTAAAACAGTTACAGAGTTTAATGGCTGTGATAGGAGAAAACTGAGGATGGATCAACAACATTGTAGTTACTCCACAATACTAACCTAAATGACAGAGTGAAAAGAAGGAAGCCTATACAGAATAAAAATATTCCAAATCATGCATCCTGTTTGCAACAAGGCACTTAAGTAAAACTGCAAAAAAAATCAAAGAAATTAACTTTTTGTCATGAATACAAAGCGTTATGTTTGGGGCAAAAGCAACACAACACATCACTGAGTACCACTCTTCATATTTCCAAGCATGGTGGTGGCTGCATCATGTTAAGGGTCTGCTTGTCATCGGCAAAGACTAGGGAGTTTTTAGGATAAAAATAAATGGAATAGAGCAAAACCCTCGAGGAAAACCTGGTTCAGTCTGCTTTCCAACAGACACTGGGACATTAATTCACTTTTCAGCAGGACAATAACCTAAAACACAAGGCCAAATCTACACTGGAGATGCTTACCAAGAAGACCGTGAATGTTCCGGAGTGGCCTAGTTAGAGTTTCAATCCAAAGTAAGTCTATGGCAAGACTTGAAAATGATTGTCTAGCAATAATCAACAACCAACTTGTCAGTGCTTGAATAATTGTTTAAAGAATAAATGGGCAAATATTGTACAATTCCTTACTCAGGTGTGAGTTGTACCCAGAAATATTAACAGCTGTATTTGCTGCCAAAGGTGTTTCTAACAGGTGGGGCTGAATAATTATCTCAGGGGGCTGAATAATTATCTAATCAAGATATACAGTGCCTTCGGAAAGTATTCAGACCCCTTGACTTTTACACATTTCGTTACTTTACAGCCTTATTCTAAAATATATTAAATTTGAAAAAAAAAATCAGCAATCTAGACAATACCCCGTAATGACATCACAATACCCCGTAATGACATCACAATACCCCGTAATGACATCACAATACCCCGTAATGACATCACAATACCCCGTAATGACATCACAATACCCCGTAATGACATCACAATACCCCGTAATGACAAAGCAAAAAAAAAACAGTTTAGAAATGTTTATTACAAATAACAAACAGAAATACATTATTTACAGTAGTAGTATTCAGACCCTTTGCTATGAGACTCGAAATTAAGCTCAGGTGCATCCTGTTCCCATTGATCATCCTTGATGTTTCTACAACTTGATTGGAGTCCACCTGTGGTAAATTCAATTGATTGGACATGATTTGGAAAGGCACACACCTGTCTATATAAAGTCCCACATTTGACAGTGTATGTCAGAGCAAACAACCAAGCCATGAGGTCGAAGGAATCGGAGACAGGATTGTATCGAGGCACAGATCTGGGGAAGGGTACCAAAACATTCCTGCAGCATTGAAGGTCCCCAAGAACACAGTGGCCTCCATCATTTTTAAATAGAAGACGTTTGGAACCACCAAGACTCTCCCTAGACCTGGCTGCCCAGCCAAACTGAGCTATCAGGGGAGAAGGGCCTTGGTCAGGGAGGTGACCAAGCACATGAGGGTCACTCTGACAGAGCTCCAGAGTTCCTCTGTGGAGATGAGAGAACCTTCCAGAAGGACAACCATCTCTACAGGTCTTCGTGGTAGAGTGGCCGGACAGAAGCCAATCCCAGTAAAAGCCATGACAGCCCACTTGGAGTTTGCCAAAAGACACCTAAAGGACTCTGACCATGAGAAACAAGATTCTCTGGTCTGATGAAACCAAGATTGATCTCCTCGGCCTGAATGCCAAGCGTCAGATCTGGAGGAAACCTGGCACCATCCCTACGGTGAAGCATGGTGGTGGCAGCATCATGCTGTGGGGATGTTATCAGCGGCAGGGACTGGGAGACTAGTCAGGGTTGAGGCAAAGAATAACGGAGCAAAGTACAGAGATCCTTGATGAAAACCTGCCCAGAGCTCAGGACCTCAGACTGGGGTGAAGGTTCACCTTCTAACAGGACAACGGCCCTAAGCACACAGCCAAGACAACGCAGGAGTGGCTCCGGGACAAGTCTCTGAATGTCCTTGAGTGGCCCAGCCAGAGCCCGGACTTGAACCCGATGGAACATCTCTGGAGAGCCCTGAAAATAGCTTCCAAAATATGGAATATACATACTTCTGTCTCAGTATGACCACTAGATGGCAGCATTCAACACTGGGTATCACTATCAACACACCTTCTGTCTCAGTATGACCACTAGATGGCAGCATTCAACACTGGGTATCACTATCAACACACCTTCTGTCTCAGTATGACCACTAGATGGCAGCATTCAACACTGGGTATCACTATCAACACACCTTCTGTGTCTCTCTCACACACCAACACACACACGCTTACACAAGGGGTGGCTGTGTGAGGAGTGTTATTCTACACACACATAACCGTCACACACAGACACTTTGTCACACACCCCTGAGCAGAACACAAGTCAAAGAAGTCATTGTGACTGAGCAGTAAATCTGATTACTATCACATATTTCAGAGATAGACATGTGATTCTCTCTCTCTCACACTCACACACACACACACAGTCTCTTACCTGTGCGTCAGCCTCTATGTTCCCCTCCTGTACCCCCTGCTGTCTGCTGGCCTGAGAGGAGAGAGAGCACATCTGTCAGATCTATGTCCCACACATCTATATCTGTCAGATCTATGTCCCACACATCTATATCTGTCAGATCTATGTCCCACACATCTATATCTGTCAGATCTATGTCCCACACATCTATATCTGTCAGATCTATGTCCTACACATCTATATCTGTCAGATCTATGTCCTACACATCTACAGTACCAGACAAAGGTTTGGACACATCTATATCTGTCAGATCTATGTCCCACACATCTATATCTGTCAGATCTATGTCCCACACATCTATATCTGTCAGATCTATGTCCTACACATCTATATCTGTCAGATCTATGTCCTACACATCTACAGTACCAGACAAAGGTTTGGACACATCTATATCTGTCAGATCTATGTCCCACACATCTATATCTGTCAGATCTATGTCCCACACATCTATATCTGTCAGATCTATGTCCTACACATCTATATCTGTCAGATCTATGTCCTACACATCTACAGTACCAGACAAAGGTTTGGACACACCTACTCATTCAAAGTGTTAAACAAATCAAAAGATTAGATTTAATATTTGAGATTCTTCAAAGTAGCCACCCTTTGCCTTCATGACAGCTTTGCACACTCTTGACATTCTCTCAACCAGCTTCATGAGGTAATCACCTGGAATGCATTTTAATTAACAGGTGTGCCTTCTTAGAAGTTAATTTGTGGAATTCCTTTCCTTTTTAATGTGTTTGAGCCAATCAGTTGTGTTATGACAAGGTAGGGTTGGTGTACAGAAGATAGCCCTATTTGGTAAAAGACCAAGTCCATATTATGGAAAGAACAGCTCAAATAAGCAAAGAGAAACGACAGTCCATCATTCCTTTTAGACATGAAGGTCAGTCAATCCGGAACATTTCAAGAACTTCGAAAGTTTCAAGTGCAGTCGCAAAAACCATCAAGCGCTATGATGGAACTGGCTCTAATGAGGACCGCCACAGGAAGGAAGACCCAGAGTTACCTCTGCTGCAGAGGATAAGTTCATTAGAGTTAACTGGCTCTCATGAGGACCACCACAGGAAAGGAAGACCCAGTTACCTCTGCTACAGAGGATGAGTTCATTAGAGTTACCATCCTCAGATTGCAGCCCAAATAAATGCTTCACAGAGTTCAAGTAACAGGCACATCTCAACATCAACTGTTCAGAGGAGACTGTGTGAACCAGGCCTTCATGGTCGAATTGTTGCAAAGAAACCACTACTAAAGGACACCAATAAGAAGAAGAGACTTGAATGGGCCAAGAAACACGAGCAATGGAAATTAGACCGGTGGAAATCTGTCCTTTGGTCTGAGGAGTTCAAATTTGAGATTTTTGGATCCAAGCGCTTTTTGAGAGGCAGAGTAGGTGAACGGATTATCTCCATGGTTCCCACCGTGAAGCATGGAGGAGGTGATGTGATGGTGTGGGGTTCCGTGAAGCATGGAGGAGGTGTGATGGTGTGGGGTTCCCACCGTGAAGCATGGATGAGGTGATGTGATGGTGTGGGGTTCCCACCGTGAAGCATGGAGGAGGTGATGTGATGGTGTGGGGTTCCCACCGTGAAGCATGGAGGAGGTGATGTGATGGTGTGGGGTTCCCACCGTGAAGCATGGAGGAGGTGATGTGATGGTGTGGGGTTCCCACCGTGAAGCATGGAGGAGGTGATGTGATGGTGTGGGGTTCCCACCGTGAAGCATGGAGGAGGTGATGTGATGGTGTGGGGGTGCTTTGCTGGTGACACGGTCTTTGATTTATTTAGAATTCAAGGGACTCTTAACCAGCATGGCTACCGAAGCATTCTGCAGCAATACGCCGTCCCATCTGGTTTGCGCTTAGTGGGACTATCATTTGTTTTTCAACAGGACAATGACCCAACACACCTCCAGGCTGTGTAAGGTCTATATTACCAGGAAGGAGAATTATGGAGTGCTGCATCAGATGGCCTCCACAATCACCCGACCTCAACCAAATTGAGATGGTTTGGGATGAATTGGACCGCAGTGTGAAGGAAAAGCAGCCAAGTGCTCAGCATATGTGGGAACTCCTTCAAGACTGTTGGAAAAGCATTCCAGGTGAAGCTGGTTGAGAGAATGCCAAGAGTGTGCAAAGCTGTCATCAAAGCAAAGGGCTGAAGAATCTCAAATATATTTATTTGTTTAGTTTTTAGTTACTACATGATTCCATAGGTGTTATTTCATAGGTGTGTCCAAACTTTTGGCTCGTACAGATCTATGTCACACATCTATATATACCAGATCTATGTTCCCCTGACCTCTGACCCCTCACCTGTAGCAGGATGACCAGCAGTCTCCTGAAGTGACCTGACGTGTCTCCTGTTACATCCTCCTCCAGGTCTGCATCAAACTCTGGAACACGAACACACACACACACAATTAGTGAGTCAGTGTGTGTGTGTGTTACCCTGGCGTGTAGGCAGCAGTGTGTGTGTGTGTATCTGTGTGTTACCCTGGCGATAGGCAGCAGTGATGTCCTTAATCTGCTGGGCCGTTCTAGAAGACAGGATCTCAATCAGCACCTTCTCATCGGTCCCCGCCCCCTACACCGTGACATCAACACACAGTCACTATGACATCACACCGTCACTCACAGGATATGACATCACTAGTCCTGGGTCAAATACCTTGATGGCGTTCCGTAGTGATGTCACATCGTAAAGGATGGGCGGAGTCATTAGAGCCACTACCAGAGTCTCAAACGTTCCCCCCAGTTCACCCTGCAGATCACCTACCAGGTCCTGGAGAGAGGAGGGAGGAGGAAAGAGAGAGGAGGAGGACGAGGGAGGGAGGGAAGGAGGGGGAGAGAGAGAGAGAGAGAGAGAGAGAGAGAGGAGAGACAAGAGGAGGGAGGGAGGGAGAGAGAGAGAGAAAGGTAGAGGGAGGATTGTGTTAAGGTTGTATTGTGGTTGTAGATTACATTAGATGAGTTTATTGTTCATATGCACAGGGTCACAGATGTCATTACAGGGTATTGTGGTTGTATTGTGGTTGTGGTTGTATTGTGGTTGTGGTTGTATTGTGGTTGTATTGAGGTTCTATTGTGGTTGTGGTTGTATTGTGGTTGTGTTGTGGTTGTATTGAGGTTCTATTGTGGTTGTGGTTGTATTGAGGTTCTATTGTGGTTGTGGTTGTATTGTGGTTGTGGTGTGGTTGTATTGTGGTTGTGGTTGTATTATGGTTGTATTGTGGTTATATTGTGGTTGTGGTTGTATTGTGGTTGTATTGTGCTTGTGGTTGTATTGTGGTTGTGGTTGTATTGTGGTTGTGGTTGTGGTTGTGGTTGTATTGTGGTTGTATTGTGGTTGTGGTTGTATTGTGGTTGTATTGTGGTTGTGGTTGTATTGTGGTTGTATTGTGGTTGTATTGTGGTTGTGGTTGTATATTGTGGTTGTATTGTGGTTGTGGTTGTATATTGTGGTTGTATTGTGGTTGTGGTTGTATTGTGGTTGTGGTTGTATTGTGGTTGTATTGTGGTTGTGGTTGTATTGTGGTTGTGGTTGTATTGTGGTTGTATTGTGGTTGTGGTTGTATTGTGGTTGTGGTTGTATTATGGTTGTATTGTGGTTGTGGTTGTATTGTGGTTGTATTGTGCTTGTGGTTGTATTGTGCTTGTGGTTGTATTGTGCTTGTGGTTGTATTGTGGTTGTGGTTGTATTGTGGTTGTGGTTGTGGTTGTCTTGTGGTTGTGGTTGTATTGTGGTTGTATTGTGGTTGTGGTTGTATTGTGGTTGTGGTTGTATTGTGGTTGTATTGTGGTTGTGGTTGTATTGTGGTTGTAGTTGTGTTTGCATTGTGGTTGTGGTTGTATTGTGGTTATATTGTGGTTGTGGTTGTATTGTGGCTGTGGTTGTATTGTGGCTATATTGTGGTTGTGGTTGTATTGTGGTTATATTGTGGTTGTGGTTGTATTGTGGTTATATTGTGGTTGTGGTTGTATTGTGGTTGTGGTTGTATTGTGGTTATATTGTGGTTGTGGTTGTATTGTGGTTATAGTTGTATTGTGTTGTTGTATTGTGGTTGTATTGTGGTTGTGGTTGTATTGTGGTTGTATTGTGGTTGTGTTTGCATTGTGGTTGTGGTTGTGTTTGCATTGTGGTTGTGGTTGTGTTTGCATTGTGGTTGTGGTTGTATTGTGGTTGTATTGTGGTTGTATTGTGGTTGTGGTTGTATTGTGGTTATATTGTGGTTGTATTGTGGTTGTGGTTGTTATATTGTGGTTATATTGTGGTTGTATTGTGGTTGTGGTATTTGTATTGTGGTTATATTGTGGTTGTGGTTGTATTGTGGTTATATTGTGGTTGTGGTTGTATTGTGGTTATATTGTGGTTGTGGTTGTATTGTGGTTATATTGTGGTTGTGGTTGTATTGTGGTTATATTGTGGTTGTGGTTGTATTGTGGTTATATTGTGGTTGTGTTTGTTTGTATTGTGGTTATATTGTGGTTGTGGTTGTATTGTGGTTATATTGTGGTTGTGGTTTGTATTGTGGTTGTGGTTGTATTGTGGTTGTGGTTGTATTGTGGTTGTGGTTGTATTGTGGTTTTTGGTTGTATTGTGGTTATATTTGTTGTGGTTGTATTTGTGGTTGTGGTTGTTTGTGGTTGTGGTTGTGGTTGTATTGTGGTTGTGGTTGTATTGTGGTTGTATTGTGGTTGTATTGTGGTTGTGGTTGTATTGTGGTTGTGGTTGTATTGTGGTTGTATTGTGGTTGTCGTTGTGGTTGTATTGTGGTTGTGGTTGTGGTTGTGGTGGTTGTATTGTGGTTGTGGTTGTATTGTGGTTGTGGTTGTATTGTGTTGTTGTGGTTGTGGTTGTATTGTGGTTTATTGTGGTTGTGGTTGTATTGTGGTTGTGGTTGTATTGTGGTTGTGGTTGTATTGTGGTTGTGGTTGTATTGTGGTTGTATTGTGGTTGTGGTTGTATTGTGGTTGTGGTTGTATTGTGGTTGTGGTTTATTTGTGGTTATATTGTGGTTGTGGTTGTATTGTGGTTATATTGTGGTTGTGGTTGTATTGTGCTGTGGTTGTGTGGCTATATTGTGGTTGTGGTTGTATTGTGGTTGTGGTTGTATTGTGGTTATATTGTGGTTGTGGTTGTATTGTGGTTGTGGTTGTATTGTGGTTATATTGTGGTTGTGGTTGTATTGTGGTTGTGGTTGTATTGTGGTTGTGGTTGTATTGTGGTTGTATTGTGGTTGTGGTTGTATTGTGGTTGTATTGTGGTTGTGGTTGTTTATTGTGGTTGTTATTGTATTGTGGTTGTTTGCATTGTGGTTGTGTTATTGTGGTTGTATTGTGGTTATATTGTGGTTGTGGTTGTATTGTGGTTATATTGTGGTTGTATTGTGGTTGTGGTTGTATTGTGGTTATATTGTGGTTGTATTGTGGTTGTGGTTGTGTGGTTATATTGTGGTTGTGGTTGTGGTTGTATTGTGGTTGTATATTGTGGTTGTGGTTGTGGTTGTATTGTGGTTATATTGTGGTTGTGGTTGTATTGTGGTTATATTGTGGTTGTGGTTGTATTGTGGTTATATTGTGGTTGTGGTTTGGTTTTATATTGTGGTTGTGGTTGTATTGTGGTTATATTGTGGTTGTGGTTGTGTGGTTATATTGTGGTTGTTGTGGTTTGTATTGTGGTTGTGGTTGTATTGTGGTTATGGTTGTTATTGTGGTTATATTGTGGTTTTGGTTGTATTGTGGTTGTATTGTGGTTGTGGTTGTATTGTGGTTGTATTGTGGTTGTATTGTGGTTGTGGTTGTATTGTGGTTGTGGTTGTATTGTGGTTGTATTGTGGTTGTGGTTGTGGTTGTATTGTGGTTGTGGTTGTATTGTGGTTGTATTGTGGTTGTGGTTGTGGTTGTATTGTGGTTGTATTGTGGTTGTGGTTGTATTTGGTTGTATTGTGGTTGTGGTTGTATTGTGGTTGTGGTTGTATTGTGGTTGTATTGTGGTTGTGGTTGTATTGTGGTTGTATTGTGGTTGTGGTTGTATTGTGGTTGTGGTTGTATTGTGGTTGTGGTATTGTGGTTGTGGTTGTATTGTGGTTTATTGTGGTTGTTGTGGTTGTATTGTGGTTGGTTGTATTGTGGTTGTATTGTGGTTGTGGTTGTATTGTGGTTGTATTGTGGTTGTATTGTGGTTGTGGTTGTATTGTGGTTGTATTGTGGTTATATTGTGGTTGTGGTTGTATTGTGGTTGTATTGTGGTGGTTATATTGTGGTTGTGGTTGTATTGTGGTTGTGGTTGTATTGTGGTTGTGGTTGTATTGTGGTTATATTGTGGTTGTGGTTGTATTGTGGTTATATTGTGGTTTGTGGTTATATTGTGGTTGTGGTTGTATTGTGGTTGTGGTTGTATTGTGGTTATATTGTGGTTGTGGTTGTATTGTGGTTATATTGTGGTTGTGGTTGTATTGTGGTTATATTGTGGTTGTGGTTGTATTGTGGTTGTATTGTGGTTGTGTTCTGACCTTGCCATGCAGGGTCTTGTATGCAACTTTGATCTGCTGTCTCTGGCTGTTGCTACGAGACGTCAACAACTTCATGATGGAATCCTCATCGGTTCCTACGGTAACAACAAACACCATAGTCAAATCTTTGGTGCCATGGTTACTCCCTCACTTTGCAGCACATTCAGACCACACACACCACTGACCCAGTCCCTTCATGGCCTTGTAGAGGGTCTCTGCATCTTGGTTGGCGTTGAAGTTTCCACTGGCTCTCACACTGCCTCGACCGGCCTATCAGAGAACAGACACATAGGAGGACTGTGGGTAATGTAGTTCAGGGTAGACCAGAGAGGACTGTGGGTAGTGTAGTTCAGGGTAGACCAGAGAGGACTGTGGGTAGTGTAGTTCAGGGTAGACCAGAGAGGACTGTGGGTAATGTAGTTCAGGGTAGACCAGAGAGGACTGTGGGTAATGTAGTTCGGGGTAGACCAGAGAGGACTGTGTGTAGTAATGTAGTTCAGGGTAGACCAGAGAGGACTGTGGGTAAAGTAGTTCAGGGTAGACCAGAGAGGACTGTGGGTACAGTAGTTCAGGGTAGACCAGAGAGGACTGTGGGTAAAGTAGTTCAGGGTAGACCAGAGAGGACTGTGGGTAATGTAGTTCAGGGTAGACCAGAGAGGACTGTGGGTAAAGTAGTTCAGGGTAGACCAGAGAGGACTGTGGGTAAAGTAGTTCAGGGTAGACCAGAGAGGACTGTGGGTAATGTAGTTCAGGGTAGACCAGAGAGGACTGTGGGTAATGTATACTGAACAAATATATAAAAACGCAGTTCATATAAAGAAATCAGTCAATTAAGAGGCTCCTCCCCTCACATGACTGGCTCCTCCCCTCAGTCCTAATCTATTGATTTCACATGACTAGGAATACTTATATATATATATATAATACACACACACACACGACTGGATCCCCCCTCAGCTAACAGGAGAAGTGTGTGTGAGGTAGTGCAGTCTAAGGTCACTGTTGTTAGCTGACGCTGGTGGTTTTGGGAACATTGTTGTTTAGGGAGGGGAACCACGGAATGTTTCTGGAATGAGACGAACACAACAGAGTCCAGGATTGTCTGTCAGAGCCCAACAACATCCTCCATACACAGCAGCTGATTGGATTGTAATGGAGAGGCTAGTGGGACCAATAGGAGAGGTGTAGAGCAGCCAGACAGGAAGGAACCAAAACAACATCCTCCCCCCTCCACACACAGCAGCTGATTGGATTGTAATGGAGAGGCTAGTGGGACCAATAGGAGAGGTGTAGAGCAGCCAGACAGGAAGGAACCAAAACAACATCCTCCACACACAGCAGCTGATTGGATTGTAATGGAGAGGCTAGTGGGACCAATAGGAGAGGTGCAGAGCAGCCAGACAGGAAGGAACCAAAACAACATCCTCCCCCCTCCACACACAGCAGCTGATTGGATTGTAATGGAGAGGCTAGTGGGACCAATAGGAGAGGTGTAGAGCAGACAGACAGGAAGGAACCAAAACAACATCCTCCACACACAGCAGCTGATTGGATTGTAATGGAGAGGCTAGTGGGACCAATAGGAGAGGTGTAGAGCAGCCAGACAGGAAGGAACCAAAACAACATCCTCCTCCACACACAGCAGCTGATTGGATTGTAATGGAGAGGCTAGTGGGACCAATAGGAGAGGTGCAGAGCAGCCAGACAGGAAGGAACCAAAACAACATCCTCCCCCCTCCACACACAGCAGCTGATTGGATTGTAATGGAGAGGCTAGTGGGACCAATAGGAGAGGTGTAGAGCAGACAGACAGGAAGGAACCAAAACAACATCCTCCACACACAGCAGCTGATTGGATTGTAATGGAGAGGCTAGTGGGACCAATAGGAGAGGTGCAGAGCAGCCAGACAGGAAGGAACCAAAACAACATCCTCCCCCCTCCACACACAGCAGCTGATTGGATTGTAATGGAGAGGCTAGTGGGACCAATAGGAGGTGTAGAGCAGCCAGACAGGAAGGAACCAAAACAACATCCTCCACACACAGCAGCTGATTGGATTGTAATGGAGAGGCTAGTGGGACCAATAGGAGAGGTGCAGAGCAGCCAGACAGGAAGGAACCAAAACAACATCCTCCACACAGGAGTCCAGAATGAAAAAACAAAAACAGGTTTTTAGGAATTTGTGCAAATGTAATATAATGTAAAATAAATAAATAAATAAATACTACTTAAGTCATTTGAGTATCTATACTATTTATATTTTTGACAACTTTTACTTTCCTACATCCCTAAAGAAAATAATATACTTTTTACTCCTTCCATTGTCACTGACACCCAAAAGTACTAGTTACATTTTGAATGCTTATCAGGACAGGAACATGGTCTAATTCGCTCTCGTCAAGAGAACATCCCTGGTCATCTCTACTGCCTCTGGTCTGGAGGACTCACTAAACAGAGAACATCCCTGGTCATCTCTACTTCCTCTGATCTGGAGGACTCACTAAACAGAGAACATCCCTGGTCATCTCTACTTCCTCTGATCTGGAGGACTCACTAAACAGAGAACATCCCTGGTCATCTCTACTGCCTCTGATCTGGTGGACTCACTAAACAGAGAACGTCCCTGGTCATCCCTACTGCCTCTGGTCTGGAGGACTCACTAAACAGAGAACATCCCTGGTCATCCCTACTGCCTCTGATCTGGAGGACTCACTAAACAGAGAACATCCCTGGTCATCTCTACTGCCTCTGGTCTGGAGGACTCACTAAACAGAGAACATCCCTGGTCATCTCTACTTCCTCTGATCTGGAGGACTCACTAAGCAGAGAACATCCCTGGTCATCTCTACTGCCTCTGATCTGGAGGACTCACTAAACAGAGAACATCCCTGGTCATCTCTACTGCCTCTGATCTGGAGGACTCACTAAACAGAGAACATCCCTGGTCATCCCTACTGCCTCTGATCTGGAGGACTCACTAAACAGAGAACATCCCTGGTCATCTCTACTGCCTCTGATCTGGAGGACTCACTAAACAGAGAACATCCCTGGTCATCTCTACTTCCTCTGATCTGGAGGACTCACTAAACAGAGAACATCCCTGGTCATCTCTACTTCCTCTGATCTGGAGGACTCACTAAACAGAGAACATCCCTGGTCATCTCTACTGCCTCTGATCTGGAGGACTCACTAAACAGAGAACATCCCTGGTCATCTCTACTTCCTCTGATCTGGAGGACTCACTAAACAGAGAACATCCCTGGTCATCCCTACTGCCTCTGATCTGGAGGACTCACTAAACAGAGAACATCCCTGGTCATGGAGGACTCACTAAACAGAGAACATCCCTGGTCATCCCTACTGCCTCTGATCTGGAGGACTCACTAAACAGAGCATCCCTGGTCATCCCTACTGCCTCTGATCTGGAGGACTCACTAAACAGAGAACATCCCTGGTCATCCCTACTGCCTCTGATCTGGAGGACTCACTAAACAGAGAACATCCCTGGTCATCTCTACTGCCTCTGATCTGGAGGACTCACTAAACAGAGAACATCCCTGGTCATCTCTACTGCCTCTGATCTGGAGGACTCACTAAACAGAGAACATCCCTGGTCATCTCTACTGGCCTCTGATCTGGAGGACTCACTAAACAGAAACATCCCTGGAGAACTCATAAACAGAGAACATCCCTGGTCATCTCTACTGCCTCTGATCTGGAGGACTCACTAAACAGAGAACATCCCTGGTCATCCCTACTGCCTCTGATCTGGAGGACTCACTAAACAGAGAACATCCCTGGTCATCCCTACTGCCTCTGATCTGGAGGACTCACTAAACAGAGAACATCCCTGGTCATCCCTACTGCCTCTGGTCTGGAGGACTCACTAAACAGAGAACATCCCTGGTCATCTCTACTGCCTCTGATCTGGAGGACTCACTAAACAGAGAACATCCCTGGTCATCTCTACTGCCTCTGATCTGGAGGACTCACTAAACAGAGAACATCCCTGGTCGTCCCTACTGCCTCTGATCTGGTGGACTCACTAAACAGAGAACATCCCTGGTCATCCCTACTGCCTCTGGTCTGGAGGACTCACTAAACAGAGAACATCCCTGGTCATCTCTACTGGCCTCTGATCTGGAGGACTCACTAAACAGAGAACATCCCTGAGTCAACATCTCTGATCTGGAGGACTCATAAACAGAGAACATCCCTCATCTCTACTTCCTCTGATCTGATTTGAGTCCCTGGCGGCATAGTGTGTTACTGATGGTAGGCTTTGTTACTTTGGTCCCAGCTCTCTGCAGGTCATTCACTAGGTCCCCCCCGTGTGGTTCTGGGATTTTTGCTCACCGTTCTTGTGATCATTTTGACCCCACGGGGTGAGATCTTGCGTGGAGCCCCAGATCGAGGGAGATTATCTGTGGTCTTGTATGTCTTCCATTTCCTAATAATTGCTCCCACAGTTGATTTCTTCAAACCAAGCTGCTTTCCTATTGCAGATTCAGTCTTCCCAGCCTGGTGCAGGTCTACAATTTAGTTTTTGGTGTCCTTTGACAGCTCTTTGGTCTCGGCCATAGTGGAGTTTGGAGTGTGACTGTTTGAGGTTGTGGACAGGTGTCT
>NW_027039563.1:35000-74974 GCF_034236695.1 Oncorhynchus nerka
TGCTAAAATCCTGTTGTATCTCTCCGCATCCGTGTTGATAAATGATCCCAACTACAATCACAGTCCAGGTTAAAACACATCACCTGGTTCAGCAGAATAACCTCGTCAACAACTCTTCAACTAACGATCTGATGTCGAGCGGTGGAAACTTACCGGAGGAGGTCTGCACCGGAGCTCGCAGTAAAGAGAGAGGGCGAGAAAGAGAGAGGAACCCGGTAGAAAGAGTGGAAAAACGAGTCCGCTGCGAGTGAACAGAGACACACCCTGTATGACTAAACAGCTCGGGTTCAGCGCCTCGGTAGACCGGGAGATGACGTGTTTAAATCCCAAAACTATTTACACGATGTCAACGTCGTAGTGGTGAAGCAAACGGGTTGTGGACTTGTCCGCGGTGTAAAACCACCTCAATCAAAACAAACACGCGGTTTAAACAACGTAATCAACCAGCTGCTCGTGATGACAGTGGAGGAGGGTGTGTTCAATCTGTCTCCATAGAAACCGTGCAGGTTTACCTGAACAGGTGTCAAGAGGTGGAGAGGAGGAGGAGGAGGGAAAGCGAGGGTTTCTTTATTTGTAATATTTTCTACATTGTAGAATAATAGCAAAGACATCATAACTATGAAATAACACATATGGAATCATGTAGAAATCAAAACGGTCGCGCAGAGACCGACATGGCTTTGCGTGCTAGTACATTTTACAGAGACATAGACGTTGTATATCTCACTGCTTTCTTCAATGCGCCGTGCTCTCCTGACGCCAAAATAATCAACACTTCTCAGTATCAATTCAATGGATTGTGGTCAGTAAACCCATGGAATATGGTGTCAATAATAATATCAAAATATATGAACAAGTAGAAATTACAAGGGCATAACTACAGCGCAATTTTCCATGAAGAAAAATGTTGTGGAAAGTATTTGTATCATTATTCTGTTGCAATGTTTTTATAAACCATGTCCAATATTTGATCGGCAATACATTTTTAAAAAAGCCTCATGTTGACGTTGGTCACGTCACTGCCAACTAATGTGATCTAGTCATGCTACCGCACTGTGCAGTTCTTAAACAATCCACAGGGTGGCAGCCTAGACCACAAATTCATGTTTTGCATGAAATAATAATCGAGTTAAGTGCAATATAGCAGGATTGGGATTTTAGGCTGCCCTCCTGTGGATTATGTTGGAACTGCGTCAATTTAAATTAGCAGTAGGTATTATAACAGTGGAGTGGAGGGGGGGACACAGATCCTTTTTGCAAATAGTATGTACAAACTCAGGCACCAAACACATTGAAAACCAACTTTATAATGTTTGTGGTAATAAATCACAGATTCCACGGTCAATTAGCTACAGGACTATATTTTTTATTTTTTTTATTTTATTTCACCTTTATTTAACCAGGTAGGCTAGTTGAGAACAAGTTCTCATTTACAACTGCGACCTGGCCAAGATAAAGCATAGCAGTGTGAACAGACAACACAGAGTTACACGTGGAGTAAACCATTAACAAGTCAATAACACAGTAGAAAAAAATGGGCAGTCTATATACAATGTGTGCAAAAGGCATGAGGAGGTAGGCGAATAATACAATTTTGCAGATTAACACTGGGGTGATAAATGATCAGATGGTCATGTACAGGTAGAGATATTGGTGTGCAAAAGAGCAGAAAAGTAAATAAATAAATTAAAAAAACAGTATAAAAACAGTATGGGAATGAGGTAGGTGAAAATGGGTGGGCTATTTACCAATAGACTATGTACAGCTGCAGCGATCGGTTAGCTGCTCGGATAGCTGATGTTTGAAGTTGGTGAGGGAGATAAAAGTCTCCAACTTCAGCGATTTTTGCAGTTCGTTCCAGTCACAGGCAGCAGAGTACTGGAACGAAAGGCGGCCAAATGAGGTGTTGGCTTTAGGGATGATCAGTGAGATACACCTGCTGGAGCGTGTGCTACGGATGGGTGTTGCCATCGTGACCAGTGAACTGAGATAAGGCGGAGCTTTACCTAGCATGGACTTGTAGATGACCTGGAGCCAGTGGGTCTGGCAACGAATATGTAGCGAGGGCCAGCCGACTAGAGCATAGAAGTCGCAGTGGTGGGTGGTATAAGGTGCTTTGGTGACAAAACGGATCGCACTATGATAGACTGCATCCAGTTTGCTGAGTAGAGTGTTGGAAGCCATTTTGTAGATGACATCGCCGAAATCGAGGATCGGTAGGATAGTCAGTTTTACTAGGGTAAGCTTGGCGGCGTGAGTGAAGGAGGCTTTGTTGCGGAATAGAAAGCCGACTCTTCATTTGATTTTCGATTGGAGATGTTTGATGTGAGTCTGGAAGGAGAGTTTGCAGTCTAGCCAGACACCTAGGTACTTATAGATGTCCACATATTCAAGGTCGGAACCATCCAGGGTGGTGATGCTAGTCGGGCATGCGGGTGCAGGCAGCGATCGGTTGAAAAGCATGCATTTGGTTTTACTCGCGTTTAAGAGCAGTTGGAGGCCACGGAAGGAGTGCTGTATGGCATTGAAGCTCATTTGGAGGTTAGATAGCACAGTGTCCAATGACGGGCCGAAAGTATATAGAATGGTGTCGTCTGCGTAGAGGTGGATCAGGGAATCGCCCGCAGCAAGAGCAACATCATTGATATATACAGAGAAAAGAGTCGGCCCGAGAATTGAACCCTGTGGCACCCCCATAGAGACTGCCAGAGGACCGGACAGCATGCCCTCCGATTTGACACACTGAACTCTGTCTGCAAAGTAATTGGTGAACCAGGCAAGGCAGTCATCCGAGAAACCGAGGCTATTGAGTCTGCCGATCAGAATATGGTGATTGACAGAGTCGAAAGCCTTGGCGAGGTCGATGAAGACGGCTGCACAGTACTGTCTTTTATCGATGGCGGTTATGATATCGTTTAGTACCTTGAGCGTGGCTGAGGTGCACCCGTGACCGGCTCGGAAACCAGATTGCACAGCGGAGAAGGTACGGTGGGATTCGAGATGGTCAGTGACCTGTTTGTTGACTTGGCTTTCGAAGACCTTAGATAGGCAGGGCAGGATGGATATAGGTCTATAGCAGTTTGGGTCCAGGGTGTCTCCCCCTTTGAAGAGGGGGATGACTGCGGCAGCTTTCCAATCCTTGGGGATCTCAGACGATATGAAAGAGAGGTTGAACAGGCTGGTAATAGGGGTTGCGACAATGGCGGCAGATAGTTTCAGAAATAGAAGGTCCAGATTGTCAAGCCCAGCTGATTTGTACGGGTCCAGGTTTTGGAGCTCTTTCAGAACATCTGCTATCTGGATTTGGGTAAAGGAGAACCTGGAGAGGCTTGGGCGAGGAGCTGCGGGGGGGGCGGAGCTGTTGGCCGAGGTTGGAGTAGCCAGGCGGAAGGCATGGCCAGCCGTTGAGAAGTGCTTATTGAAGCTTTCGATAATCGTGGATTTATCGGTGGAGACCGTGTTACCTAGCCTCAGTGCAGTGGGCAGCTGGGAGGAGGTGCTCTTGTTCTCCATGGACTTCACAGTGTCCCAGAACTTTTTGGAGTTGGAGTTGGAGCTACAGGATGCAAAACTTTATACCTATTTAACTAAACAAATACACCCCCTCCAACCCCTTAGTAGGAACAACACTTCACAGTTTTACACACATGTACAGACCAGCATTACAGTCCTTTCTCCAACTAAATAATTCACAACGTTTGCAAGTTATATTACACAGTAGCAGGATGTCCATTCAGTGGCGTCTCGTCATTCAGGACAGGCAGATCCCATCTGTTTGGATAGCAGGATGTCCATTCAGTGGCGACCCGTCATTCAGGACAGGCAGATCCCATCTGTTTGGATAGCAGGATGTCCATTCAGTGGCGACCCGTCATTCAGGACAGGCAGATCCCATCTGTTTGGATAGCAGGATGTCCATTCAGTGGCGACCCGTCATTCAGGACAGGTGGGGCAGATCCCATCTGTTTGGATAGCAGGATGTCCATTCTGTGGCGCCCCGTCATTCAGGACAGGCAGATCCCATCTGTTTGGATAGCAGGATGTCCATTCAGTGGCGACCCGTCATTCAGGACAGGCAGATCCCATCTGTTGGATAGCAGGATGTCCATTCAGTGGCGACCCGTCATTCAGGACAGGCAGATCCCATCTGTTGGATAGCAGGATGTCCATTCAGTGGCGACCCGTCATTCAGGACAGGTGGGGCAGATCCCATCTGTTTGGATAGCAGGATGTCCATTCAGTGGCGACCCGTCATTCAGGACAGGCAGATCCCATCTGTTTGGATAGCAGGATGTTAGTCCATTCAGTGGCGACCCGTCATTCAGGACAGGTGGGGCAGATCCCATCTGTTTGGATAGCAGGATGTCCATTCAGTGGCGACCCGTCATTCAGGACAGGTAGATCCCATCTGTTTGGATAGCAGGATGTCCATTCAGTGGCGACTCGTCATTCAGGACAGGCAGATCCCATCTGTTTGGATAGCAGGATGTCCATTCAGTGGCGACCCGTCATTCAGGACAGGCAGATCCCATCTGTTTGGATAGCAGGATGTCCATTCAGTGGCGACCCGTCATTCAGGACAGGCAGATCCCATCTGTGTGGATAGCAGGATGTCCATTCAGTGGTGACCCGTCATTCAGGACAGGCAGATCCCATCTCTTTGGATAGCAGGATGTTAGTCCATTCAGTGGCGCCCCGTCATTCAGGACAGGCAGATCCCATCTGTTTGGATAGCAGGATGTCCATTCAGTGGCGACCCGTCATTCAGGACAGGCAGATCCCATCTGTTTGGATAGCAGGATGTCCATTCAGTGGCGCCCCGTCATTCAGGACAGGTGGGGCAGATCCCATCTCTTTGGATAGCAGGATGTTAGTCCATTCAGTGGCGACCCGTCATTCAGGACAGGTGGGGCAGATCCCATCTGTTTGGATAGCAGGATGTCCATTCTGTGGCGCCCCGTCATTCAGGACAGGCAGATCCCATCTGTTTGGATAGCAGGATGTCCATTCAGTGGCGCCCCGTCATTCAGGACAGGCAGATCCCATCTGTTTGGATAGCAGGATGTCCATTCAGTGGCGACCCGTCATTCAGGACAGGCAGATCCCATCTGTTTGGATAGCAGGATGTCCATTCATTGGCGACCCGTCATTCAGGACAGGCAGATCCCATCTGTTTGGATAGCAGGATGTCCATTCAGTGGCGACCCGTCATTCAGGACAGGCAGATCCCATCTGTTTGGATAGCAGGATGTCCATTCAGTGGCGACCCGTCATTCAGGACAGGCAGATCCCATCTCTTTGGATAGCAGGATGTCCATTCAGTGGCGACCCGTCATTCAGGACAGGCAGATCCCATCTGTTTGGATAGCAGGATGTCCATTCAGTGGCGACTCGTCATTCAGGACAGGCAGATCCCATCTGTTGGATAGCAGGATGTCCATTCAGTGGCGCCCCGTCATTCAGGACAGGCAGATCCCATCTGTTTGGATAGCAGGATGTCCAGTCAGTGGCGACCCGTCATTCAGGACAGGCAGATCCCATCTCTTTGGATAGCAGGATGTCCATTCAGTGGCGACCCGTCATTCAGGACAGGTGGGGCAGATCCCATCTGTTTGGATAGCAGGATGTCCATTCAGTGGCGACCCGTCATTCAGGACAGGCAGATCCCATCTGTTGGATAGCAGGATGTCCATTCAGTGGCGACTCGTCATTCAGGACAGGCAGATCCCATCTGTTTGGATAACAGGATGTCCATTCAGTGGTGACCTGTCATTCAGGACAGGCAGATCCCATCTGTTTGGATAACAGGATGTTAGTCCATTCAGTGGCGACTCGTCATTCAGGACAGGCAGATCCCATCTGTTTGGATAGCAGGATGTCCATTCAGTGGTGACCCGTCATTCAGGACAGGCAGATCCCATCTGTTGGATAGCAGGATGTCCATTCAGTGGCGACCGTCATTCAGGACAGGCAGATCCCATCTGTTTTGAGCCCCACTTGTTCAGCTATAAAAATATCAATATAAATGTTGTTGTTTTGCGTGCCGGTTTTGCGTGTTATTTAGGCATTAATACGTGTCACATATCAGTTTGCAAACAATGTAAAAATATTTCTGTTAATAAAGCTGCATACAGACATGGTCTCTTTTTTCCTTTCCTGAGTACGGCAGCTCCTAAATGCAGGTGTTTCAGCCTAGCTCAGTGCTTTCTGTGCTTAACTGCAAGCGTTGCAAAGCAATCACTAGCCTGCTATTCAGTGGAGAGGGTGTGTGGTCCAAGTCTGGGTTTAAGGGTTTCTTTTCCAAGCTTAAAATAATAATAATTTGGGCGTTGTACTGCAGTGCTAGCTGTGCTACCAGAGACCCTGGGTTCGTGCCCAGGCTCTGTCGCAACCGGCCGTGACCGGGAGGTTCGTGGAATGATGCAGAATTGGCCTAGCATTGTCCGGGTTAGGGAGGGCTTGGCCGGTAGGGATATCCTTGTCTCATCGCGCACCAGCGACACCTGTGGCGGGCCGGGCGCAGTGCGCGCTAACCAAGGATGCCAGGTGCACTGTGTTTCCTCCGACACAATGGTGCGGCTGGCTTCCGGGTTGGATGCACGGGTTGTATATTCAGAGGACGCATGACTTTCAACCTTCGTCTCTCCCGGGACCGTACGGGAGTTGTAGCGATGAGACATGATAGTACGAAATTGGGGAGAAAAAGGGGTCAAATTAAAAAAATATATATATTTTTTTTTTAAAGTAAAATAAATAATAATAATAATCATTCAACATCATGGGCCATAAAAGGTTGAATACATTGGCCATGCTGTCAATCTGTTCAACTAGAAACTCAGAACGGGGAAATCTCAGACTTCAGGGAGTTCAAGACAACTGGAAACTCAGAAAGGGGAAATCTCAGACTTCAGGGAGTTCAATCCAACTGGAAACTCTCAGACTTCAGGGAGTTCAATCCAACTGGAAACTCAGAACGGGGAAATCTCAGACTTCAGGGAGTTCAAGACAACTGGAAATCTCAGACTTCAGGGAGTTCAATCCAACTGGAAACTCAGAACTGGTGAATCTCAGACTTCAGGGAGTTCAAGACAACTGGAAACTCAGAACTGGTGAATCTCAGACTTCAGGGAGTTCAATCCAACTGGAAACTCAGAACTGGGAAATCTCAGACTTCAGGGAGTTCAAGACAACTGGAAACTCAGAACGGGGAAATGTCAGACTTCAGGGAGTTCAAGACAACTGGAAACTCAGACTTCAGGGAGTTCAATCCAACTGGGAACTCAGAAAACAACCAGCTCTGACTGGGAAACTACGGTCATCCAACTCGGAATTCCAAGTCGGGAACTCGGGCCTCTTTCTAGAGGTCCGACCTCCGACCTCACTGACGTCATCATGATTCAACCTGTTTTTTTCAGAGTTCCCAGTTGTAGATAGTTATATTGCCTGCGTCCGTCCTAACTCGCTCGTTAACGTCTTCATCTAAATGACGGCTTGCCTGTTATCCGCTCGCCGTCCCCTTAAGCCATAGTTTGTACATCTCCATTGTCAGTAGAAACCACAGTTGTTTAAGCAAGTCAGCCACATCAGCTATGTTTTTTAAAAGGCAGTAAATGAGGCTGAATGAACTGTTTGGCTGCCAGACAAGGCTCCACCGATAGCCAGGTGTAGTGGTGTTAAGGTGTTGAGGTGTTGGGACTCTGCTGATAGCCAGGTGTAGTGGTGTTAAGGTGTTGGGACTCTGCTGATAACCAGGTGTAGCAGTGGTAAGGTGTTGGGACTCTGCTGATAGCCAGGTGTAACAGTGGTAAGGTGTTGGGACTCTGCTGATAACCAGGTGTAACAGTGGTAAAGTGTTGGGACACTGCTGATAACCAGGTGTAACAGTGGTAAGGTGTTGGGACTCTGCTGATAGCCAGGTGTAGTGGTGTTAAGGTGTTGAGGTGTTGGGACTCTGCTGATAGCCAGGTGTAACAGTGGTAAGGTGTTGGGACTCTGCTGATAGCCAGGTGTAGCAGTGGTAAGGTGTTGGGACTCTGCTGATAACCAGGTGTAACAGTGGTAAGGTGTTGGGACTCTGCTGATAACCAGGTGTAGCAGTGGTAAGGTGTTGGGACTCTGCTGATAACCAGGTGTAACAGTGGTAAGGTGTTGGGACTCTGCTGATAGCCAGGTGTAGTGGTGTTAAGGTGTTGGGACTCTGCTGATAGCCAGGTGTAGTGGTGTTAAGGTGTTGAGGTGTTGGGACTCTGCTGATAGCCAGGTGTAGCAGTGGTAAGGTGTTGGGACTCTGCTGATAGCCAGGTGTAACAGTGGTAAGGTGTTGGGACTCTGCTGATAGCCAGGTGTAGTGGTGTTAAGGTGTTGAGGTGTTGGGACTCTGCTGATAGCCAGGTGTAGCAGTGGTAAGGTGTTGGGACTCTGCTGATAGCCAGGTGTAGTGGTGTTAAGGTGTTGAGGTGTTGGGACTCTGCTGATAGCCAGGTGTAACAGTGGTAAGGTGTTGGGACTCTGCTGATAACCAGGTGTAACAGTGGTAAGGTGTTGGGACTCTGCTGATAACCAGGTGTAACAGTGGTAAGGTGTTGGGACTCTGCTGATAACCAGGTGTAACAGTGGTAAGGTGTTGGGACACTGCTGATAACCAGGTGTAACAGTGGTAAGGTGTTGGGACTCTGTTGATAGCCAGGTGTAACAGTGGTAAGGTGTTGGGTCTCTGCTGATTGCCAGGTGTAACAGTGGTAAGGTGTTGGGACTCTGCTGATAGCCAGGTGTAGCAGTGGTAAGGTGTTGGGACTCTGCTGATAACCAGGTGTAGCAGTGGTAAGGTGATGGGACTCTGCTGATAGCCAGGTGTAACAGTGGTAAGGTGTTGGGACTCTGCTGATAGCCAGGTGTAGTGGTGTTAAGGTGTTGGGACTCTGCTGATAGCCAGGTGTAGTGGTGTTAAGGTGTTGAGGTGTTGGGACTCTGCTGATAGCCAGGTGTAACAGTGGTAAGGTGTTGGGACTCTGCTGATAGCCAGGTGTAGCAGTGGTAAGGTGTTGGGACTCTGCTGATAGCCAGGTGTAACAGTGGTAAGGTGTTGGGACTCTGCTGAAAGCCAGGTGTAGTGGTGTTAAGGTGTTGAGGTGTTGGGACTCTGCTGATAGCCAGGTGTAGCAGTGGTAAGGTGTTGGGACTCTGCTGATAGCCAGGTGTAGTGGTGTTAAGGTGTTGAGGTGTTGGGACTCTGCTGATAGCCAGGTGTAGCAGTGGTAAGGTGTTGGGACTCTGCTGATAACCAGGTGTAGTGGTGTTAAGGTGTTGGGACTCTGCTGATAGCCAGGTGTAACAGTGGTAAGGTGTTGAGACTCTGCTGATAGCCAGGTGTAACAGTGGTAAGGTGTTGGGACTCTGCTGATAGCCAGGTGTAGTGGTGTTAAGGTGTTGGGACTCTGCTGATAGCCAGGTGTAGCAGTGGTAAGGTGTTGGGACTCTGCTGATAACCGGGTGTAACAGTGGTAGGTGTTGGGACTCTGCTGATAGGCAGGTGTAACAGTGGTAAGGTGTTGGGACTCTGCTGATAGCCAGGTGTAGTGGTGGTAAGGTGTTGGGACTCTGCTGATAGGCAGGTGTAACAGTGGTAAGGTGTTGAGACTCTGCTGATAACCAGGTGTAACAGTGGTAAGGTGTTGAGACTCTGCTGATAGCCAGGTGTAACAGTGGTAAGGTGTTGGGACTCTGCTGATAGGCAGGTGTAACAGTGGTAAGGTGTTGAGACTCTGCTGATAGGCAGGTGTAACAGTGGTAAGGTGTTGGGACTCTGCTGATAGCCAGGTGTAGTGGTGGTAAGGTGTTGGGACTCTGCTGATAGGCAGGTGTAACAGTGGTAAGGTGTTGGGACTCTGCTGATAGCCAGGTGTAACAGTGGTAAGGTGTTGGGACTCTGCTGATAGCCAGGTGTAGCAGTGGTAAGGTGTTGGGACTCTGCTGATAGCCAGGTGTAGCAGTGGTAAGGTGTTGGGACTCTGCTGATAGCCAGGTGTAGCAGTGGTAAGGTGTTGGGACTCTGCTGATAACCAGGTGTAACAGTGGTAAGGTGTTGGGACTCTGCTGATAACCAGGTGTAACAGTGGTAAGGTGTTGGGACTCTGCTGATAGCCAGGTGTAACAGTGGTAAGGTGTTGGGACTCTGCTGATAGCCAGGTGTAGTGGTGTTAAGGTGTTGAGGTGTTGGGACTCTGCTGATAGCCAGGTGTAGCAGTGGTAAGGTGTTGGGACTCTGCTGATAGCCAGGTGTAGCAGTGGTAAGGTGTTGGGACTCTGCTGATAACCAGGTGTAACAGTGGTAAGGTGTTGGGACTCTGCTGATAGCTAGGTGTAGCAGTGGTAAGGTGTTGGGACTCTGCTGATAACCAGGTGTAACAGTGGTAAGGTGTTGGGACTCTGCTGATAGCCAGGTGTAGTGGTGTTAAGGTGTTGAGGTGTTGGGACTCTGCTGATAGCCAGGTGTAACAGTGGTAAGGTGTTGGGACTCTGCTGATAGCCAGGTGTAGTGGTGTTAAGGTGTTGAGGTGTTGGGACTCTGCTGATAGCCAGGTGTAACAGTGGTAAGGTGTTGGGACTCTGCTGATAACCAGGTGTAACAGTGGTAAGGTGTTGGGACTCTGCTGATAACCAGGTGTAACAGTGGTAAGGTGTTGGGACTCTGCTGATAGCCAGGTGTAACAGTGGTAAGGTGTTGGGACTCTGCTGATAGCCAGGTGTAACAGTGGTAAGGTGTTGGGACTCTGCTGATAGCCAGGTGTAGCAGTGGTAAGGTGTTGGGACTCTGCTGATAACCAGGTGTAACAGTGGTAAGGTGTTGGGACTCTGCTGATAACCAGGTGTAACAGTGGTAAGGTGTTGGGACTCTGCTGATAGCCAGGTGTAGCAGTGGTAAGGTGTTGGGACTCTGCTGATAACCAGGTGTAGTGGTGTTAAGGTGTTAAGTGTTGGGACTCTGCTGATAGCCAGGTGTAACAGTAGTAAGGTGTTGGGACTCTGCTGATAACCAGGTGTAGTGGTGTTAAGGTGTTGGGACTCTGCTGATAACCAGGTGTAGTGGTGTTAAGGTGATGGGACTCTGCTGATAGCCAGGTGTAGTGGTGTTAAGGTGTTGAGGTGTTGGGACTCTGCTGATAACCAGGTGTAGCAGTGGTAAGGTGTTGGGACTCTGCTGATAGCCAGGTGTAGTGGTGTTAAGGTGTTGAGGTGTTGGGACTCTGCTGATAGCCAGGTGTAGTGGTGTTAAGGTGATGGGACTCTGCTGATAACCAGGTGTAGCAGTGGTAAGGTGTTGGGACTCTGCTGATAGCCAGGTGTAACAGTGGTAAGGTGTTGGGACTCTGCTGATAACCAGGTGTAGTGGTGTTAAGGTGTTAAGTGTTGGGACTCTGCTGTTGGGACAGCTTTATGTTGGCCCTAATAGCTTGTGGGCACCGTTTGTCACCGTTACAGTTCATGTATTGTTTAGTGTTGTGTTGTGGCTTTGCTGGCATTTAAAAAGTGTTTGGGAGTTTGTCCCACCAAGATGAACATACTAAAATATACCCTCTCCCTCTCTCTCTGTTTGGGAGTTTGTCCCACCAAGATGAACATACTAACATATACCCTCTCCCTCTCTCTCTGTTTGGGAGTTTGTCCCACCAAGATGAACATACTAACATATACCCTCTCCCTCTCTCTCTGTTTGGGAGTTTGTCCCACCAAGATGAACATACTAACATATACCCTCTCCCTCTCTCTCTGTTTGGGAGTTTGTCCCACCAAGATGAACATACTAACATATACCCTCTCCCTCTCTCTCTGTTTGGGAGTTTGTCCCACCATGATGAACATACTAACATATACCCTCTCCCTCTCTCTCTGTTTGGGAGTTTGTCCCACCAAGATGAACATACTAAAATATACCCTCTCCCTCTCTCTCTGTTTGGGAGTTTGTCCCACCATGATGAACATACTAACATATACCCTCTCCCTCTCTCTCTGTTTGGGAGTTTGTCCCACCAAGATGAACATACTAACATATACCCTCTCCCTCTCTCTGTTTGGGAGTTTGTCCCACCAAGATGAACATACTAACATATACCCTCTCCCTCTCTCTCTGTTTGGGAGTTTGTCCCACCAAGATGAACATACTAACATATACCCTCTCCCTCTCTCTCTGTTTGGGAGTTTGTCCCACCAAGATGAACATACTAACATATACCCTCTCCCTCTCTCTCTGTTTGGGAGTTTGTCCCACCAAGATGAACATACTAACATATACCCTCTCCTCTCTCTCTGTTTGGGAGTTTGTCCCACCAAGATGAACATACTAACATATACCCTCTCCCTCTCTCTCTGTTTGGGAGTTTGTCCCACCAAGATGAACATACTAACATATACCCTCTCCCCTCTCTCTGTTTGGGAGTTTGTCCCACCAAGATGAACATACTAACATATACCCTCTCCCTCTCTCTCTGTTTGGGAGTTTGTCCCACCAAGATGAACATACTAACATATACCCTCTCCCTCTCTCTCTGTTTGGGAGTTTGTCCCACCAAGATGAACATACTAACATATACCCTCTCCCCTCTCTCTGTTTGGGAGTTTGTCCCACCAAGATGAACATACTAACATATACCCTCTCCCTCTCTCTCTGTTTGGGAGTTTGTCCCACCAAGATGAACATACTAACATATACCCTCTCCCTCTCTCTCTGTTTGGGAGTTTGTCCCACCAAGATGAACATACTAACATATACCCTCTCCCTCTCTCTCTGTTTGGGAGTTTGTCCCACCATGATGAACATACTAAAATATACCCTCTCCCTCTCTCTCTGTTTGGGAGTTTGTCCCACCAAGATGAACATACTAACATATACCCTCTCCCTCTCTCTCTGTTTGGGAGTTTGTCCCACCATGATGAACATACTAACATATACCCTCTCCCTCTCTCTCTGTTTGGGAGTTTGTCCCACCATGATGAACATACTAAAATATACCCTCTCCCTCTCTCTCTGTTTGGGAGTTTGTCCCACCAAGATGAACATACTAACATATACCCTCTCCCTCTCTCTCTGTTTGGGAGTTTGTCCCACCATGATGAACATACTAACATATACCCTCTCCCTCTCTCTCTGTTTGGGAGTTTGTCCCACCAAGATGAACATACTAACATATACCCTCTCCCTCTCTCTCTGTTTGGGAGTTTGTCCCACCAAGATGAACATACTAACATATACCCTCTCCCTCTCTCTCTGTTTGGGAGTTTGTCCCACCAAGATGAACATACTAACATATACCCTCTCCCTCTCTCTCACTCTCTCACTCTCTTCATCTCTTTCTCTCTCACTCTTCCTCTCTCTCTCTCTCTCTCTCTCTCTCTTCATCTCTTTCTCTCTCACTCTTCCTCTCTCTCTCTCTCTCTCTCTTCATCTCTTTCTCTCTCACTCTTCCTCTCTCTCTCTCTCTCTCTCTCTCTCTCTTCATCTCTTTCTCTCTCACTCTTCCTCTCTCTCTCTCTCTCTCTCTCTCTTCATCTCTTTCTCTCTCACTCTTCCTCTCTCTCTCTCTCTCTCTCTCTTCATCTCTTTCTCTCTCACTCTTCCTCTCTCTCTCTCTCTCTCTCTCTCTCTCTCTCTCTCTCTCTCTTCATCTCTCACTCTTCCTCTCTCTCTCTTTCTCTCTCTCTCTCTCTCTCTCTTTCTTTCTCTCTTCATCTCTTTCTTCCTCTCTCTCTCTCCCTCTCTCTCTCTCTTCCCCCCTACCTCTCTCTCTCTCTCTCTCTCTCTCTCTCTCTTCATCTCTTTCTCTCTCTCTCTTCCTCTCTCTCTCTTCCCCTCTCTCTCTCTCTCTTTCTCAACACACCATAATACACTAGAGTCTCTGCTAAGTGCATTAGTCATATTGGCACAGGGAGTAGAGGTAAGATACATAGTGTCGGGTTCCATCTCTGCTTTCTGCACCAGCTGAAAGTCGGAACATAATGTGTTTTTTTCCAACAGCAAGGCTCAGATCAAGGGGGCAGTTTTGCCATAGATGAGTTAAAGAATTTAATGGAACGCAGACTGTGGGGGATGGAAAATGAACGCTGCCTCACATTCAACACGTCTGATCTAACATAGTGCATCTCTGTCAAATCCATCATTATGTATATATTGTAACAGGCCCACTGTGTGGTTACGAAAGTCCCATTTTGATATATTTGGCTGTTTTCACCGCATAGCATTTAGAATCTGTCCCTTTTCAGGTTTAGTAGAAGCTGTCTGCTAAATGCTAACTCCTGGTAGCTCAGCTAGCATGCAGATATCGGTGTCTGCTAAATGCTAACTCCTGGTAGCTCAGCTAGCATGCAGATATCGGTGTCTGCTAAATGCTAACTCCTGGTAGCTCAGCTAGCATGCAGATATCGGTGTCTGCTAAATGCTAACTCCTGGTGGCTCAGCTAGCATGCAGATATCGCTGTCTGCTAAATGCTAACTCCTGGTAGCTCAGCTAGCATGCAGATATCGGTGTCTGCTAAATGCTAACTCCTGGTAGCTCAGCTAGCATGCAGATATCGGTGTCTGCTAAATGCTAACTCCTGGTAGCTCAGCTAGCATGCAGATATCGGTGTCTGCTAAATGCTAACTCCTGGTGGCTCAGCTAGCATGCAGATATCGCTGTCTGCTAAATGCTAACTCCTGGTAGCTCAGCTAGCATGCAGATATCGGTGTCTGCTAAATGCTAACTCCTGGTAGCTCAGCTAGCATGCAGATATCGCTGTCTGCTAAATGCTAACTCCTGGTGGCTCAGCTAGCATGCAGATATCGCTGTCTGCTAAATGCTAACTCCTGGTAGCTCAGCTAGCATGCAGATATCGGTGTCTGCTAAATGCTAACTCCTGGTAGCTCAGCTAGCATGCAGATATCCCTGTCTGCTAAATGCTAACTCCTGGTAGCTCAGCTAGCATGCAGATATCGGTGTCTGCTAAATGCTAACTCCTGGTCGCTCAGCTAGCATGCAGATATCGCTGTCTGCTAAATGCTAACTCCTGGTAGCTCAGCTAGCATGCAGATATCGGTGTCTGCTAAATGCTAACTCCTGGTAGCTCAGCTAGCATGCAGATATCGCTGTCTGCTAAATGCTAACTCCTGGTGGCTCAGCTAGCATGCAGATATCGCTGTCTGCTAAATGCTAACTCCTGGTAGCTCAGCTAGCATGCAGATATTGGTGTCTGCTAAATGCTAACTCCTGGTAGCTCAGCTAGCATGCAGATATCGGTGGTGGTCCTAGTCAAAGTTGTTTTGCAGTTGATAGGTGATGATGACACGAACGTGTGTGTTGGGGTTGACATCCATACAAGACTTATACTCTGACTTTTACCTCAACATAGTGTGAAATACACATGTAAACAGTAGCCTAAATGAAGGCTAATTTAGCTGGGGGGGTCAATTAAGAAATTGGGGATCTTTCCCCTGTGTGTTTCCATGGCGTTTCCATTGTTTTGGTCGAGTTCCGTTGACCTCTTGACCACATCTATTGTTTATTCAAAACTGGGTTGTTTGAGACCTGAATTCTGATTGGCTGAAAGCCGTGGTATATCAGACCGTATACCACAGGTATGACAAAGCAGATATTTTTACTGATATTTTTACTGGTAACCAGTTTATAATAACAATAAGGCACCTCGAGGGTTTGTGGGACATGACCCAAACAAAAAACACTGTAATGATTGGTTGACAATAGAGCCTCCGACAATGCAGGTAATGATTGGTTAACGATAGAGCCTCCAACAATGCAGGTGATGATTGGTTAACGATAGAGCCTCCGACAATGCAGGTGATGATTGGTTGACAATAGAGCCTCCGACAATGCAGGTAATGATTGGTTAACGATAGAGCCTCCAACAATGCAGGTAATGATTGGTTAACGATAGAGCCTCCAACAATGCAGGTGATGATTGGTTAACGATAGAGCCTCCGACAATGCAGGTGATGGCTGGTTAACGATAGAGCCTCCTACAATGCAGGTGATGATTGGTTAACGATAGAGCCTCCAACAATGCAGGTGATGATTGGTTAACGATAGAGCCTCCAACAATGCAGGTGATGGCTGCAGAATGACGTTGGTGAAGAGATACATGCTCATCTCTCTATCAGGTCCGTTATAGTGTCCGTGACAACACGGGCAGCACCACTGAGGGGATTTCCGTTGTAGTGCATGTTCCTCTTCACGATTGGCTGATCTGTCCTGATGACCAGGAGGGATCAGCCAATGAAGTTGGAAGCCCCACCCAGTTGACTACCAGAGGAGGCTGGTGGAAGCAGCTATAGGAGGACGGGCTCATTGTAATGGATGGAATGTAAAAGAAATGGTGTGGTTTTAAACATCAAATATTTTGGAAACCAAATGTTTCGACTTTGATTAGAACCTGAAAAGATTTGTCATGGGTCCTCAGATCCTCAAAAAGTTCTACAGCTCCAACAATGCAGTAACCGAAAGGTTGCAAGTTCAAATCCCCGAGCTGACAAGGTAAAAAATCTGTCGTTCTGCCCCTGAACAGGCAGTTAACCCACTGTTCCTAGGCCGTCATTGAAAATAAGAATTTGTTCTTAACTGACTTGCCTAGTAAAATAAAGGTAAAATAAATTTAGACCTCACAGTGAATGGGGCTGCCCATGCTAATATAACCTTTTGGGCCACTAGAGGCTTCTATCATTCTCTATGGTAAAGAGCAACTACAACCTTTTGGGCCGCTAGAGGCTTCTATCATTCTCTATGGTAAAGAGCAACTACAACCTTTTGACCACTAGAGACTTCTATCATTCTCTATGGTAAAGAGCAACTACAACCTTTTGGGCCGCTAGAGGCTTCTATCATTCTCTATGGTAAAGAGCAACTACAACCTTTTGGGCCGCTAGAGGCTTCTATCATTCTCTATGGTAAAGAGCAACTACAACATTTTGCAGTTGTCTGCAGTCAAAACATCATGACTTTCGATCACATGATTTTTGTAAAGTTCATGTAGTGAACGGCTGTGTTCGAGAGGATCAAAAACGCAATGTATCATGGGTAATCATTGGGACTGACTGACAAATAACGAGTCATCATTTATGATTCAAGGTGATTTGTAGATCAGTCAGTCGGCAGTCGTGTTGGTGCTCTCGAACACGGCCATGATGTAGGCACAATTCACGGTCCATTTCTATCCCCCCAACGCCGTCATTGAAAATAAGAATTTGTTCTTAACTGACTTGCCTAGTAAAATAAAGGTAAAATAAATTTAGACCTCACAGTGAATGGGGCTGCCCATGCTAATATAACCTTTTGGGCCACTAGAGGCTTCTATCATTCTCTATGGTAAAGAGCAACTACAACCTTTTGGGCCGCTAGAGGCTTCTATCATTCTCTATGATAAAGAGCAACTACAACCTTTTGGGCCGCTAGAGGCTTCTATCATTCTCTATGGTAAAGAGCAACTACAACCTTTTGACCGCTAGAGGCTTCTATCATTCTCTATGGTAAAGAGCAACTACAACCTTTTGACCGCTAGAGGCTTCTATCATTCTCTATGGTAAAGAGCAACTACAACCTTTTGGGCCGCTAGAGGCTTCTAATCATTCTCTATGATAAAGAGCAACTACAACCTTTTGGGCCGCTAGAGGCTTCTATCATTCTCTATAATAAAGAGCAACTACAACCTTTTGGGCCACTAGAGACTTCTATCATTCTCTATGATAAAGAGCAACTACAACATTTTGGGCCGCTAGAGGCTTCTATCATTCTCTATGGTAAAGAGCAACTACAACCTTTTGGGCCACTAGAGACTTCTATCATTCTCTATGATAAAGAGCAACTACAACCTTTTGGGCCACTAGAGGCTTCTATCATTCTCTATGGTAAAGAGCAACTACAACCTTTTGGGCCGCTAGAAACTTCTATCATTCTCTATGGTAAAGAGCAACTACAACCTTTTGGGCCGCTAGAGACTTCTATCATTCTCTATGATAAAGAGCAACTACAACATTTTGGGCCGCTAGAGGCTTCTATCATTCTCTATGGTAAAGAGCAACTACAACCTTTTGGGCCACTAGAGACTTCTATCATTCTCTATGATAAAGAGCAACTATAACCTTTTGGGCCACTAGAGGGTTCTATCATTATCTATGGTAAAGAGCAACTATAACCTTTTGGGCCGCTAGAGGCTTCTATCATTCTCTATGGTAAAGAGCAACTACAACCTTTTGGGCCACTAGAGACTTCTATAATTCTCTATGATAAAGAGCAACTATAACCTTTTGGGCCACTAGAGGCTTCTATCATTATCTATGGTAAAGAGCAACTATAACCTTTTGGGCCGCTAGAGACTTCTATCATTCTCTATGATAAAGAGCAACTACAACCTTTTGGGCCGCTAGAGGCTTCTATCATTCTCTATGGTAAAGAGCAACTACAACCTTTTGGGCCGCTAGAGGCTTCTATCATTCTCTATGATAAAGAGCAACTACAACCTTTTGGGCCGCTAGAGGCTTCTATCATTCTCTATGGTAAAGAGCAACTACAACCTTTTGGGCCGCTAGAGGCTTCTAATCATTCTCTATGATAAAGAGCAACTACAACCTTTTGGGCCGCTAGAGGCTTCTATCATTCTCTATAATAAAGAGCAACTACAACCTTTTGGGCCACTAGAGACTTCTATCATTCTCTATGATAAAGAGCAACTACAACATTTTGGGCCGCTAGAGGCTTCTATCATTCTCTATGGTAAAGAGCAACTACAACCTTTTGGGCCACTAGAGACTTCTATCATTCTCTATGGTAAAGAGCAACTACAACCTTTTGGGCCGCTAGAGGCTTCTATCATTCTCTATGATAAAGAGCAACTACAACCTTTTGGGCCGCTAGAGGCTTCTATCATTCTCTATGGTAAAGAGCAACTACAACATTTTGCAGTTGTCTGCAGTCAAAACATAATGACTTTCGATCACATGATTTTTGTAAAGTTCATGTAGTGAACGGCTGTGTTCGAGAGGATCAAAAAACGCAATGTATCATGGGTAATCATTGGGACTGACTGATCTACAAATAACGAGTCATCATTTATGATTCAAGGTGATTTGTAGATCAGTCAGTCGGCAGTCGTGTTGGTCCTCTCGAACACGTAGGCACAAGTCACGGTCCATTTCTATCCCCCCCTAACGCAACATACGAAAGACTTGACCATCTGACAAAAGTGATCTGCTCGAACGCGCCCATTACCCACCAGACTCAGCTGCGCTACTGAAGCGTCCACTGTTGTGTCGGGCTTGGACCATTCCACCTTCTAGACTGCTCGTTAAAACTACACAGAACACCTCACACACATCTCTCTCTCACCTCACCTCCAATACTTCACTGTAATATGTATTCTCTTGTTTACAGACGAGGCGAGGCTACGGGAGGATCTATTGGCTTTTTCTCCGGTTCTCGTCCACCCCCGCCGAACGGCACAATGGAATATGACTGGCAGCATATGAAGCGGGTGGACCGTGGCGGTGTGATCATATCGCCCAAACAGCAGCTGGTTGCGACAGAGCAGATTTGACAACATACCGATATACGGGACCGAACCTTACCGAACAGGATGGAGTGGCAACCAATGGAGATCAACCCGGAGGTAGAGAACCATCATAATACATGTGGTTTTAATACGTATATCATAAGACTGAGACTTAAAAATACGCAGCTGCTCGGTTCTAACGGTCTCTCACTGTCTAAATAATGTCTCTTTGTCTGTCTGTGTTTCAGATGCTGAACAAGGTGTGTATTTAATATCGCTGAGTCATAACCGATATGATGACAGTTGTGTATATGACGTTACAACCAGACAACATGACATTATAACCAACAGGTGGGTTATTATGGACCTGGCTCGGTCTGGAGTTAGAAATACTAGTTAGGATCAGATTATCATCTGAACGGCAGCGCGACAAGAGGTACACGAGATGAACCTTCCGTTAGAATAGAGCCTTTCCCTCGTAGACTACCGTCCTTCTCCCCGGTAGCATCTCTGCCACGCTGCGCCTGGTGCCCCACCCGGTGTCTAGGATACAGGGTGTGGTCTGAATGGAAGGATGGAGAGCGAGCGCGACTAAAGATCAACTTGTCTCTGCCTCTGATTTGAAGTAGATCGCTATTAATTTGGGACAGACTGCCGTGCGGTAATAATGTTCTGATAAAGACGTTAGATCAGCGGATATATGCTTAACGTTAGTGATTATAATATTATTGATTTGAGGCATGTTCTGCCGAGTCATCATGGACATTTTAGTGTCCATTACCGTGTAGAGTTTCAATTCGGGCTCAACAAACCATCTCCGACTTCTACCCTCTCTACCTAACGGACATTTAACGCCTCTGTAAATCACATTTGATTGGTCACATACACATTTGATTGGTCACATTTGATTGGTCACATTTGATTGGTCACATACGATTGGTCACATACTCATTTGATTGGTCACATTTGATTGGTCACGTACTCATTTTAGCAGTTATTGCGGGTGTAGCGAAATGCTTTGTGTTCCTACATCCAACAGTGCCGTAATATCTAACAATTCGCCCAGCTAAAAGTAAACTAATGGCATTAATAAATATAACAATATTAGGATGAGCAATGTCAGGTGGCATTGACAGTAGAATAGAATACGGTATATACATATGAAATAAGCAAAGCATTAGGTAGCCATTATTAAAGTGACCAGTGATTCCATTAATACAGGGCAGCAGCCTCTAAGGTGCAGGGTTGAGTAACAGGGTGGTAGCTGCTACTGATGGCTATTTAAGTCTGATGGCCTTGATAGAAGCTGTTTTTCAGTCTCTCGGTCCCAGCTTCACCTTCTGGATGATAGCGGGGTGAACAGGCTGTGGCTCGGGTGGTGATGATACAGCTGTACTGACCTCACCTTCTGGATGATAGCGGGGTGAACAGGCAGTGGCTCGGGTGGTGATGATGCAGCTGTACTGACCTCACCTTCTGGATGATAGCGGGGTGAACAGGCTGTGGCTCGGTGGTGATGATGCAGCTGTACTGACCTCACCTTCTGGATGATAGCGGGGTGAACAGGCTGTGGCTCGGGTGGTGATGATGCAGCTGTACTGACCTCACCTTCTGGATGGTAGCATGGTGAACAGGCTGTGGCTCGGGTGGTGATGATGCAGCTGTACTGACCTCACCTTCTGGATGATAGCAGTGTGAACAGGCAGTGGCTCGGGTGGTTGCTGTCCTTGATGATCTTTATGGCCTTCCTGTGACATCGGGTGGTGTAGGTGTCCTGGAGGGCAGGTAGTTTGCCCCCGGTGACATCGGGTGGTGTAGGTGTCCTGGAGGGCAGGTAGTTTGCCCCCGGTGACATCGGGTGGTGTAGGTGTCCTGGAGGGCAGGTAGTTTGCCCCCGGTGACATCGGGTGGTGTAGGTGTCCTGGAGGGCAGGTAGTTTGCCCCCGGTGACATCGGGTGGTGTAGGTGTCCTGGAGGGCAGGTAGTTTGCCCCCGGTGACATCGGGTGCTGTAGGTGTCCTGGAGGGCAGGTAGGTTGCCCCCGGTGACATCGGGTGCTGTAGGTGTCCTGGAGGGCAGGTAGGTTGCCCCCGGTGATGCGTTGGGGAGACCACGCCCCCCTCTGGAGAGCCCTGCAGTTTCCCTACCAGGTGGTGATATAGCCAGACAGGATGCTCTCAATTGTGCATCTGTAAAAGTTTGAGGGTTTTAAGGGGCCAAGCCACATTTCTTCATCCTTCTTCACCACACTGTCTGTGAGGGTGAACCATTTCAGATTGTCAGTGATGTGTACGCAGAGCAACTTGATACTTTAGGCTTACGTTCTACTATATAGAACTAGTGGTTAGAGCGTTGGACTAGTAACCGAAAGGTTGCAAGTTCAAGTCCCCGAGCTGACAAGGTACAAATCTGTCGTTCTGCCCCTGAACAGGCAGTTAACCCACTGTTCCTAGGCCGTCATTGAAAATAAGAATTTGTTCTTAACTGACTTGCCTAGTTAAATAAAGATAAAATAAAATAGTGTTGTCATTGACTGGGTGAGTTCCAGATACACTGTCTAGATGGTCTGGTTGTTCTAATCTAGCCTGTTGGTGTTGAGCTGTATTCTAGTCTAGCCTGTTGGTGTTGAGCTGTATTCTGGTTGTTCTAATCTGGCCTGTTGGTGTTGAGCTGTGTTCTGGTTGTTCTAATCTAGCCTGTTGGTGTTGAGCTGTGTTCTAGTCTAGCCTGTTGGTGTTGAGCTGTGTCCTGGTTGTTCTAATCTAGCATGTTGGTGTTGAGCTGTGTTCTGGTTGTTCTAATCTAGCCTGTTGGTGTTGAGCTGTGTCCTGGTTGTTCTAATCTAGCCTGTTGGTGTCCTGGTTGTTCTAATCTAGCCTGTTGGTGTTGAGCTGTATTCTGGTTGTTCTAATCTGGCATGTTGGTGTTGAGCTGTGTTCTGGTTGTTCTAATCTGGCATGTTGGTGTTGAGCTGTGTTCTGGTTGTTCTAATCTAGCCTGTTGGTGTTGAGCTGTGTTCTGGTTGTTCTATTCTAGCCTGTTGGTGTTGAGCTGTGTTCTGGTTGTTCTAATCTAGCCTGTTGGTGTTGAGCTGTATTCTGGTTGTTCTAATCTGGCATGTTGGTGTTGAGCTGTGTTCTGGTTGTTCTAATCTGGCATGTTGGTGTTGAGCTGTGTTCTGGTTGTTCTTCTAATCTGTTGTTCTATTCTAGCCTGTTGGTGTTGAGCTGTGTTCTGGTTGTTCTAATCTAGCCTGTTGGTGTTGAGCTGTGTTCTGGTTGTTAGCCTGTTGGTGTTGAGCTGTGTTCTGGTTGTTCTAATCTAGCCTGTTGGTGTTGAGCTGTGTTCTGGTTGTTCTAATCTAGCCTGTTGGTGTTGAGCTGTGTTCTGGTTGTTCTAATCTAGCCTGTTGGTGTTGAGCTGTGTTCTGGTTGTTCTAATCTAGCCTGTTGGCGTTGAGCTGTGTTCTGGTTGTTCTAATCTGGCATGTTGGTGTCCTGGTTGTTCTAATCTAGCCTGTTGGTGTCCTGGTTGTTCTAATCTAGCATGTTTGTGTTCTGGTTGTTCTAATCTGGCATGTTGGTGTCCTGGTTGTTCTAATCTGGCATGTTGGTGTCCTGGTTGTTCTAATCTGGCATGTTTGTGTTCTGGTGGTTCTAATCTGGCATGTTGGTGTTGAGCGGTGTTCTAGATGGTCTCTAGAGACTGATAGGTAACCTTCCTGTTAATATTCTGTTTGACTGTGTTGCAGGTGCTCAGTGGGCTGGGGGTGTGTGGTAGCTGGGGCTTCGTGGATGTGTTGGGGCTGGAGGATGAGGGAGTGTCTTCAGTACCTTCTCCCAGCTGCGCCCTCATGCTGCTCTTCCCTCTGACACAACAGGTAACCAATGATCTAGCAGTATCTTTATTATGTTGGAAATATGTAGCGCAGTGATGTGGAGCAAACTCTGTTCTGGGGACCCCAAGGTGATGCACATTTAGTTTCTTTTGCTCTAGTAGCTTGATTGGATTATTTGAATCTCCTGTGTAGTACTAGGGCAAAACTCAGAATGTGCAACCCCTGGTGTCCCAGGACACTAAACCTCACTTCCCTGAGGAAGGGGTCCCAGGACACTAAACCTCAGCCCTGGGGTCCCAGGACACTGAGGAAAACCTCAGCCCTGGGGTCCCAGGACACTATTGAGGAAAAACCTCAGCCCTTGGGTCCCAGGACACAGAATATTGAGGAAAACCTCAGCCCTGGGGTCCCAGGACACTAAACCTCAGCCCTGGGGTCCCAGGACACTAAACCTCAGCCCCTGGTGTCCCAGGACACTGAGGAAAACCTCAGCCCTGGGTTCACAGGACACTAAACCTCAGCCCTGGGGTCCCAGGACACTAAACCTCAGCCCTGGGGTCCCAGGACACTAAACCTCAGCCCTGGGGTCCCAGGATTCACTGAATATTGAGGAAAGACCTCAGCCCTGGGGTCTAGGACTGTGTTTGAGGAAGAGACTCTGATGTAGCATGATGATTGATAAGGCGTGGTTTCAGCACGAACTGGTCCGGCAGCAACAGGCTGAGGAAGGGGTCCCAGGGTGGTCACTGACCTCTACTTCCTGAAAGAGACGGTGGTCAACTCACTGTGGAAGAGACGTGGCTCTCAGCACTGAATATTGAGGAACAGGGTCCCACCCACATAGAGTATGGTGAGTAGTAACCGGTACTGCATGGAGCCAAGATGGAGGGGGATGTCTTTATCGAATACCCTACTTGCGTTCGTAGTAGAATTCACTAAGCTGATTGAGGTATGTAGAAAATAGAATGTTTATAGTATGTGATATTTAGAACATGTAGTGATGTTCATAGATCCTTCTCGGTGTGGAGGGGAGGATCCTTTCAGTGTGGATGAGGGAGGCAGTGTGGCAGGAGGATCCTTCTCTTGGAAGAAGGATCTTCATCTAGTAGAATTCACTGAACTCTATCCTTTGAAGGACAGACTGGTCAGGATCCTTATCGGTGAGGGTAGGATTCACTGAACTCTGTGAGGAAGAGACTGGTCCTTATCTAGTAGACCCTCGGTGTGGATGAGGGTTTAGGATCCCTTCATGATAGATCCTTCTCGGTGTATTGAGGAAGAGACTGAGTATTTATCTGGTAGATCCTTCCCAGATGGATTGGGAAGAGACTGGATCCTTATCTAGTAGAACCTCGGTGTGGATACTGAATATTGAGTAGTAAGCTGATTGGGTAGAATTCACTGAACTCTATTAGGAAGTAGACTGGTCTTTAACATGTAGTGATGTCATTGAGGAAGGACTGGTTTATCTAATAGAATTCACTTCCTCTTGAGGAAGAGACTGGTCTTTATCTAGTAGAATTTCACTGAACTCTATTGAGGAAGAGACTGGTCTATATCTAGTAGAATTCACTGAACTCTATTGAGGAAGAGACTGGTCCTTATCTAGTAGAATTCACAGAATATTGAGGAAGAGACTGGTCTTTATCTAGTAGTAATTCACTGAACTCTATTGAGGAAGAGACTGGTCCTTATCTAGTAGAATTCACAGAATATTGAGGAAGAGACTGGTATTTATCTAGTAGAATTCACTGAACTCTATTGAGGAAGAGACTGGTCCTTATCTAGTAGAATTCACTGAACTCTATTGAGGAAGAGACTGGTCTTATCTAGTAGAATTCACTGAATATTGAGGAAGAGACTGGTGATTTATCTAGTAGAATTCACTGAACTCTATTGAGGAAGAGACTGGTCTTTATCTAGTAGAATTCACTGAGACTCTATTGAGGAAGAGACTGGTATTTATCTAGTAGAATTCACTGAACTCTATTGAGGAAGAGACTGGTCTTTATCTAGTAGAATTCACAGAATATTGAGGAAGAGACTGGTCTTTATCTAGTAGAATTCACTGAACTCTATTGATGGAAGAGACTGGTCCTTATCTAGTAGTAATTCACAGAATATTGAGGAAGAGACTGGTCTTTATCTAGTAGAATTCACTGGACTCTATTGAGGAAGAGACTGGTCCTTATCTAGTAGAATTCACTTCCTATTGAGGAAGAGACTGTAGTCTTTATCTAGTAGAATTTACTGAACTCTATTGAGGAAGAGACTGGTCCTTATCTAGTAGAATTACTGAACTCTATTGAGGAAGAGACTGGTCCTTATCTAGTAGAATTCACAGCCTATTGAGGAAGAGACTGGTCTTTATCTAGTAGAATTTACTGAACTCTATTGAGGAAGAGACTGGTCCTTATCTAGTAGAATTCACAGAATATTGAGGAAGAGACTGGTCCTTATCTAGTAGAATTCACAGAATATTGAGGAAGAGACTGGTCTTTATCTAGTAGAATTCACTGAACTCTATTGAGGAAGAGACTGGTATTTATCTAGTAGAATTCACTGAACTCTATTGAGGAAGAGACTGGTATTTATCTAGTAGAATTCACTGAATATTGAGGAAGAGACTGGTCCTTATCTAGTAGAATTCACTGAACTCTATTGAGGAAGAGACTGGTCTTTCTCTAGTAGAATTCACTGAACTCTATTGAGGAAGAGACTGGTCTTTCTCTAGTAGAATTCACTGAATATTGAGGAAGAGACTGGTCCTTATCTAGTAGAATTCACTGAATATTGAGGAAGAGACTGGTCCTTATCTAGTAGAATTCACTGAACTCTATTGAGGAAGAGACTGGTCCTTACCTAGTAGAATTCACAGAATATTGAGGAAGAGACTGGTCCTTATCTAGTAGAATTCACTGAACTCTATTGAGGAAGAGACTGGTCTTTATCTAGTAGAATTCACTGAATATTGAGGAAGAGACTGGTCTTTATCTAGTAGAATTCACTGAATATTGAGGAAGAGACTGGTCTTTATCTAGTAGTAATTCACTGAATATTGAGGAATTAGACTGGTCTTCATCTAGTAGAATTCACTGAATATTGAGGAAGAGACTGGTCTGATTATCTAGTAGAATTCACTGAACTCTTGAGTATGAAGAGACTGGTCTTTATCTAGTAGAATTCACTGAACTCTATTGAGGAAGAGACTGGTCTTTATCTAGTAGAATTCACTGAACTCTATTGAGGAAGAGACTGGTATTTATCTAGTAGAATTCACTGAATATTGAGGAAGAGACTAGTCTTTTCATATCAGTAGATGATCAGATCAGTATGAGGACTATCAACCAACACAGTGATTAGTAATTAGTTAGATGAAGCCTTATCGGTAGATGAGGGATGATTTCACGGTATGGATTGAGGGAGGATCCTTCTGGTGTTTATGAGGGAGTAGATGATTCTCAGTGTGATGAGGGAGGATCCTTCTCAGTATGAAGATGACTGGGATCCTATCTAGTAGTGTGGATGAGGGTAGGATCCTTAGTCGGTGTGGATGAGCAGGATTAGGATCCTTCTCAGTGTGGATGAGTATGGTAGGATCCTTCACAGTGATTGGATGAGGATTAGGATCCTTCTCGGTGTGGATGAGGGTAGGATCCTTCTCGGTGTGGATGAGGGTAGGATCCTTCTCGGTGTGGATGAGGGTAGGATCCTTCTCGGTGTGGATGAGGGTAGGATCCTTCTCGGTGTGGATGAGGGGAGGATCCTTCTCGGTGTGGATGATCCTTCTCGGTGTGGATGAGGGTAGGATCCTTCTCGGTGTGGATGAGGGGAGGATCCTTCTCGGTGTGGATGAGGGGAGGATCCTTCTCGGTGTGGATGAGGGGAGGATCCTTCTCGGTGTGGATGAGGGGAGGATCCTTCTCGGTGTGGATGAGGGGAGGATCCTTCTCGGTGTGGATGAGGGTAGGATCCTTCTCAGTGTGGATGAGGGTAGGATCCTTCTCAGTGTGGATGAGGGGAGGATGTTGATGTGCTGCTTATTGACTATATTTATACTAAACACTACATTCTAAATAGTATGTAGTATGATTAGTACGTAGTATGATTAGTACGCAGTATGATTAGTACGCAGTATGTAGTTTTACAAAGTAGTAGGGAAGCCAGATTCAGACAGGACCAGTGTGTAGTTTTAGTTAGTAGTAGGGAAGCCAGATTCAGACAGGACCAGTGTGTAGTTTTAGTTAGTAGTAGGGAAGCCAGATTCAGACAGGACCAGTGTGTACTTTTAGTTAGTAGTAAGGAAGCCAGATTCAGACAGGACCAGTGTGTAGTTTTAGTTAGTAGTAAGGAAGCCAGATTCAGATTGGACCAGGGTGTAGTTTTAGTTAGTAGTAGGGAAGCCAGATTCAGACAGGACCAGTGTGTAGTTAGTAGTAGGGAAGCCAGATTCAGACAGGACCAGTGTGTAACAGTGCTGTCTCTGTGCCAGATGGGGACTCTGCTCTGAAGAAGTTTCTAGATGAGACGGCTAACATGACCCCCGCCCAGCGAGCCACACACCTGGAGAACAACCAGGTAACCCACACATTCACAGTGATCGACACACACAGTAATACACTCATGCACGCACACACACACACACACACACACACCTGGAGAACAACCAGGTAACACACACATTCACAGTGGTAGACAAACGCACACGCACACACACACACCTGGAGAACAACCAGGTAACACACACACACCGTGGCTATGTCCCAATTACCGCTCCTTCCTCCCAAAGTGTGTACTTGTTCTAAGGTTCACAGCTGACCATGTCAACAGAACATGACTAAACATGTCAACAGAACACTCAGCAGAACACTGTGACTAAACATTTAGAATATTCACAGCTACCCTGATGACTAACATGTCAACACACTGTGACTAAACATTTAAATATTCACTGCTACCCTGATGAAACTTGTCAACAGAACACTGTGACTAAACAAGAATATTCACAGCTACATGTGACACTAAACATGTCAACAGAACATTGTGACTAAACATTTAGAATATTCACAGCTACCCTGATGACTAACATGTCAACAGAACACTGTGACTAAACATTTAGAATATTCACAGCTACCCTGATGACTAACATGTCAACAGAACAGGCACTGTGACTAAACATTTAGAATATTCACTGCTACCCTGATGACTAACATGTCAACAGAACACTGTGACTAAACATTTAGAATATTCACAGCTACCCTGATGACTAACATGTCAACAGAACACTGTGACTAAACATTTAGAATATTCACTGTCAACAGAACTACCATGTGAACATGACTAAACATTTAGAATATTCACAGCTACCCTGATGACTAACATGTCAACAGAACACTGTGACTAAACATTTAGAATATTCACAGCACTGATGACTAACATGTCAACAGAACACTGTGACTAAACATTTAGAATATTCACAGCTACCTGATGACTAACATGTCAACAGAACACTGTGACTAAACATTTAGAATATTAAGCTACCCACTAACATGTCAACAGAACACTGTGATAAACATTTAGAATATTCACAGCTACCCTGATGACTAACATGTCAACAGAACACTGTGACTAAACATTTAGAATATTCACAGCTACCCTGATGACTAACATGTCAACAGAACAGGCACTGTGACTAAACATTTTGGTTTTGGTGTTTCTGGAGTGATGTTTGTCTGAAGGCTAACATTTTTATATTTTTAGTAGTCAACATGGGCCAGCATCCCTGTGGAACACTATTGACTGACACCTTGTAGAGTCCCTGCCCTGTGGAACACTATTGACTCCTTGTAGAGTCCCTGCCCTGTGGAACACTATTGACTCCTTGTAGAGTCCCTGCCCCTGTGGAACACTATTGACTCCTTTGTAGAGTCCCTGCCCTGTGGAACACTATTGACTCCTTGTAGAGTCCCTGCCCTGTGGAACACTATTGACTCCTTGTAGAGTCCCTGCCCTGGGGAACACTATTGACCTTGTAGAGTCCCTGCCCTGGGGAACACTGACTCCTTGTAGAGGAGAACCAGAAGGTTGCTGGATCGAATCCTGAATAGCTGACAGGGTCAAAATCTGCTGTGCTCTGCCCCTGAACAAGGCAGTTAACCCACTTTTTCCCCAGTAGGCCGTCATTGTAAATAAGACTTTGTTCTTAATTAACAGACCTGTCTAGTTAAATATTTAAAAACTGTGGGACCTATCGACAGGTGGGCCTTCCTACTCCTACCTAATTAATTGAGTTTACCACAGGTGGACTCCAAGCTGTAGAAACATTTTTAAGGATGATCGATGGAAACCATATACACCTGAGCTCCACTTCTAGTCTCCTAGCAAAGGGTCTGAATACTAGTGTAAATAAGGTATTATATCATTTTATAAATTAGCCAAAATTTCTAAGCCTCTTTTTGCTTTGTCACTATCGGCCATTGTGTGTAGATTAATGACGGAGGAAAACCCCAATTTAATCCGTTTTAGAATAATGTAACAAAGTGTGGAAAGTCTAGGGGTCTGAATTTCTTTAATGTTTAATGTAAATACTGTGTCTCCATATATTGTTGTGTCTTGCAGGCCATCAGAGAGGCTCATGATGAAGTGGCAGCACAGGGCCAGTGCAGGGTGAGAACACAATGCAACATAAGGACCTCCTCAGATGTTACTTATGTATAGTTTCATCTTATACTCTCCTCCCTCTTTCTCTCCCTCTCTTTCAGGTGGAGGCAGATAACGTCAACTTCCATTTTATCACCTTTGTCAAGTGTGAAAGGACAGCTTTATGAGCTGGGTGAGAGTGTGGCTGAGTCCCCGGTGTGTTCCGCCCCCCTCCCCCGGTGTTCCGCCCCCTCCCCCGGTGTTCCGCCCCCCTCCCCCCGGTGTTCCTTCTCCCCCCTCTCCTCGGTGTTCCGCCCCGTCTCCCCCAGGGTGTATTTACACACTCTGTCTCTCTTGTGATTCTGTTGTGTAGATGGCAGGATGGAGGGACCGGTGAACCATGGAACCACCCAGATGACTCTTCATCAAGGTACGTCCTTCCGTTCATCTAATCCCCCAGTAGACGTGTCAAACCTTCCATTCATCTAATCCCAGTAGACGGTCACACCTTCGGTTCATCTAATCCCAGTAGACGTGTCAAACCTTTCGGTTCATCTAATCCCAGTAGACGTGGTCAAACCTTCTCGTTCATCTAATCCCAGTAGACGTGTCAAACCTTCGGTTCATCTAATCCCAGTAGACGCCACACCTTCCGTCAAACCTCGGTTCATCTAATCCCAGTAGACGGTCAAACCTTTCGGTTCATCTAATCCCAGTAGACGTCAAACCTTCGGTTCATCTAATCCCAGTAGACGTGTCAAACCTTCGGTTCATCTAATCCCAGCAGACGTGTCAAACCTTCGTTCATCTAATCCCAGTAGACGTGTCAAAACCTTCGGTTCATCTAATCCCAGTAGACGGGTCAAACCTTCGGTTCATCTAATCCCAGTAGATTTTGTCAAACCTTCGGTTCATCTAATCCCAGTAGATTTGTCAAACCTTCGGTTCATCTAATCCCAGTAGACGTCTCTTCTTCAAACCTTCTCAGGTTCATCTATCTCCCAGTAGACGTGTCAAACCTAATTCGGTTCATCTAACTTCAGTAGACGGTCACACCTTCGGTTCATCTAATCCCAGTAGACGTGTCACACCTTCGGTTCATCTAATCCCAGTAGACGTGTCACACCTTCGGTTCATCTAATCCCAGTAGACGTGTCAAACCTAATCGGTTCATCTAATCCCAATACCTTCTATCAATCCCTAGCTGATGTGGGAGTGCACGCTCATCTATCGCTAGTTCATCTGATGTGGGAGTGCACTTCTCGGTTCATCTAATGCCAGCTAGACGTGGAGTGCACGCCTTCTATCGCTCAGCTGATGTGGAGTGCACACCTTCTACCTTCTATCGCTAGCTGGCCAATGTGGGAGTGCACACCTTTCTACCAGTAGATTTCTATCTCTAGCTGATGTGGGAGTGATGCCTTCTGTTCATCGCTAGCTGATGGGAGTGCACGCCTTCTATCGCTAACTGATGTGTTCCTATCGAACTGGGGATAATGTTGTAGGTTACACAGGGCAAGTTCATCTAGAATATTTGCTAACAGGCATATTTAGTTATTAATCTGACTATTTCTCATAGATCTGGGAAGCAAAAGGCTAGCTAGCTTGCTGTGTTTAGCCATACTGAGATGTGAGAAGTTCATCCAAAGGGACTAGCTAGCAGGCCTGTAGCTATGCAGGGAAGCTTGTAGAAAGAGTCAGGAATATGTAGTGTGGAGATGTGTTCATCTTAGTAGATAACGTCTCCCAGAGATGTCATAATATAATGATGCCTGGCCAACATCTAAACAACGATGGAATGAGATAGATAGACATTCTACATCTGTCAGACGTCTTGCCATTGAGCTCACTGCGTCGTCCCAGAGTATCCTCTTTAATCCCAGAGGTTGTGCTAAGCTGGGCTTCACACCGCAATAACATCAGTGCAATATCTGATTAATTCAGCAGAGGCTCCAGAGCCACGGTTATAGTGTTTAATCTCTCCCAGTAGACCTTCTCTCTCCCCAGGATGCAGCCAGGGTGTGTCGGGGTTTTTGTGGAGAGAGCAGAGGGAGAGGTCCGCCGTTCATCTGCTGTGGCCCTCTGTCATACCTAGAGACCCTGGAGAGGGAATCACACACACACACACACACACACAGGTGAACCATGGTGTACACACACACCTGGTATGTACTGAAACAAGTTTGCACTCTCCCCACACACACACACAGCCACCACAGCACACATGCGTAGATGGTAGTTTGCACAAGCCTGGTGTCACGTTGATGTCACTACAGCCGGTACTTTCTGGTCTGCTGTACTGTTTGATTTATTTAAGTCAGATCACCACTGAGAAAGTAGTGCACTTACATGGGGAGTAGGGAGACGTTTGATCTGCAGGCTGTGAGGTGGTCCTGTTACATGGGGGAGTAGGGAGACGTTTGATCTGCAGCCTGTGAGGTTTTTCTGCTATCTGACTCGTCAGCTCTGTTTCTAACAGCTGTTACGTCAGACTACGATGTTAGGATGACGTTGTTACTAGTGTTGGGATGACACTGCAACAATGTTTGGCTGTGCTTTGCCTTTCTGCATATTCCTGTGCTGCTGACTGCCAATAAACAACCAAACTGGAGGGCACACTTCTCCTCTCCTGTGTGTGATGTAAAGTCATTCTACTTCTGTAATTACTATAATTGAGTGCAGCCTTCCCAGTCAACTGTTTGGGTTGAACCTACCTCCAAGTTGTAATAAATAATGGGGAGTGACATCTTGTAGCTGATGGTAACGTGAATTACTGGATGTGGGGAAATCTACCTTCTATTGCTAGCTGATGTGGGAGTGCACACCTAGAACCCTACTATGGTTTAAAAATAATGTTCTAAAGGTAAAACAATCTAAACTGGGAATTAAAAAGACATTTGGACTCTCAGAAAAAACTTCCATGGACATGAAATATGTAAAGTCATGTTAAGTAGCCTAATAAGGGAACCCATGTATTGATGTGAAAACTCTTCTATTTTGGAAGGGTACCTTTATATGAATGAATCTGTTTGTGGGAAAAATCAATCGCTAGCTGATGGAAAGAAATTCGCTAGCTGAAATAACAGCAGTCCAAAGTTATCGCTGTGGTCGTCGGACGGAATTTGTCCAGATCAGAGTGGGAGCGCGTCGCTGGTTACAGACGCTAGCTGCGGCAGCGCGTCGCCTATGGGTTAGCTGATGCCGTGCGGCAGCTAGCGCTGGCCGTGGTTACAGCTGATGGGGTGAATCAACGCGACCTTCTGCTTCTCTGTCGCTCGGTGCATGCAGCCGATGTCACGTTGTCTATCGCCAGCTGATCGGAATTATAACGCCACCGTTGGTAAATGGGATACACACACCGCCCCAACCCCTCCAATATTTAGTTATTAATCCTTATTTCATAGATCTGGGAAGCCAAAAGGCTAGCCGGCTTGCTGTGGCGTCTGTCTCGCGCCTGGCCGGTTGCTAAAGGGTTATTTTTTGCAGGTGAAGTCCGGTTGGTTGGTGATGTGCAGTAACGTGAGATGTCATAATATAATGATGTCAACATCTAAACAAGATCATATTTCCTCTACAGCCCAATCACGGAGACCTCTTAACGCAGAGTTACGGAGAATCCTGGTACAGAATAACTGCTAAATATCTGAGATTTAGCAGGGCCCTCCACGAGCCTTAACTCGGTGGAATAACAGGATGCAGCCAGTGTGTCGGGGTAGGAATTAAGGGACGATTGAGCTCTCTTTTCTGTAACAGAGAAAGGGGATATTTAAACCCCACGAACGCACCATAGTACTGGAAGCAGTTTGCATCAGAGATGGCCAGCACTGGGACGGGTAGCGCGAGTGAACCTCACTGTGTACTTTCTGTCTGCTGTACGATTTATTTAAGTCAGACATCCCTGAGAGCCTGCATTCAGAGAGGCAGAAGTGGATCGAGGTGAGATGTCCTGTTTATATAAACAGGGTTATTACCGGTTTATAAATGTTACGTCAGACTACGATGTTAGATGACGTTGTTACTGTGTTAGGATGACACTGCAACAATGTTGGGGGTTATAAATGTTAAACAACCAAACTATTGCCGTAGGAGGTTCTAGACACCTGTAATTATAAATTGAGTATATTACAGCTAACTGTTTTGTTGAAATAAAAGTTGCTAATAATTTTGACATCTTGTGGGGTAATGAATTACGGGGGGAAATTTCAGCTAGTTACAATTTAGAACCCAGTAGGGTTTAAAAATAATGTTCTAAAAGGTAAAACAATCTAAACGGAATTAAAAGACATTTGACTCTAAAAAAGGAGGTGAAATATAAACATGTTAAGTAGCCTAATAATGAACTCCATGTATTGATGTGAAATAATTGTATTTTGCATTTATGAAAACCTGTTTGCAAAAATCAATAAAAACATGCAGGGGTTATAAATAACAGCAGTCCAAAAGTTATCGCTGGGGGTTATCGGAATTTGTCCAGATAATAGCAGTAGGAGGTCTACAGACGGTGCGGCAGCGCGTCGCCGTGGTTATAAATGATATGCGGTGAATAACGCGACCTTCTGCTTCTCTGTCGCTCAGGCATATTACAGCGTTGTCTCGCCAGCCGATCGGAATTATATGCAAAAAAATGTTATCCAACATGTTATATTCCCTTCGAGGGGGTTATAAATGTTATAATACAGTAGGGGTTATAAAATTTATATTACAGTAGGGTTATAAATGTTATTTTACAGCCCAACCGGGGTTATACGCAAGTTATATTACAGTACTGAGTTCAGGAGACCGGGGTTATAAATGTTATATTACAGTAGGGGGTTAAAATGCCGAGCTTTATATTACAGTAGGGGTTATAAATGTTATATTACAGTAGGGGGTTCTGGGACTGAGCGCGGGTTATACATGTTATATTACAGAGGAGGTTCGAGGTAGATGTCTGTGTATATAAATATAAATGTTGCCATATTACAGTAGGGGTTATAAATGTTATATTACAGTAGGAGTTATATTACAGTAGGGGTTATAAATGTTTATATTACAGTAGGGTTATAAATGTTATATTACAGTAGGGGGTATAAATGTTATATTACAGTAGGAGGTTATAAATGTTATATTACAGTAGGGGTTATCATGTTATATTACAGTAGGGGTTATAAATGTTATATTACAGTAATAATCAAATATAAATGATATATTACAGTAGGGGTTATAAATGATATATTACAGTAGGGGTTATATTACAGTAGGGGTTAAAATGTTATATTACAGTAGGGGGTTATATTACAGTAGGGGGTTATAAATGTTATATTACAGTAGGGGTTCTGGGACCGAGGGTTATAAATGTTATATTACAGTAGGGGGTTATAAATGTTATATTAGTTATAAAGTATTGCAGTAGGGGTTAAAATGTTATATTACAGTAGGGAGCAGGGGGTTATAAATGTTATATTACAGCAGGGATTTATAAATGCAGTAGGGGGTTCTAGTTATAAATGTTATATTACAGTAGGGGTTATAAATATTTATATTACAGTAGGGGGTTATAATGTTATATTACAGTAGGGGTTATAAATGTTATATTACAGTAGGGGTTATAAATGTTATATTACAGTAGGAGGTTATAAATGTCATATTACAGTAGGGGTTATAAATGTTATATTACAGTAGGGGGTTATAAATGTTATATTACAGTAGGGGGTTATAAATGTTATATTACAGTAGGGGTTATAAATAAAATGTTATATTACAGTAGGGGTTATAAATGTTATATTACAGTAGGGGTTATAAATGTTATATTACAGTAGGGGGTTATAAATGTTATATTACAGTAGGGGTTATAAATATTTATATTACAGTAGGGGTTATAAATGTTATATTACAGTAGGGGTTATAAATGTTATATTATAGGGGGTTATAAATGTCATATTACAGTAGTGGGTTATTAATGTTATATTACAGTAGGGGGTTATAAATGTTATATTACAGTAGGGGTTATAAATGTCATATTTACAGTAGGGGTTATAAATGTTATATTACAGTAGGGGGTTATAAATGTTATATTACAGTAGGGGTTATAAATGTTATATTACAGTAGGGGTTATAAATGTTTATATTACAGTAGGGGTTATAAATGTTATATTACAGTAGGGGTTCTGGAGACCGGGGTTATAAATGTTATATTACAGTAGGGGTTATAAATGTTATATTACAGTAGGGGGTTATAAATGTTATATTACAGTAGGGGTTATAAATTATATTACAGTAGGGGTTATAAATGTTATATTACAGTAGGGGGTTATAAATGTTATATTGCAGTAGGGGTTCTGGACTGGTTAGCCTAAATGTTATATTACTGGGACTGAGGGGGGACTGTAGGGGGGTTATACATGTTATATTACAGTAGGGATAGCTATAAATGTTATATTGCTGTAGGGGGTTCTGGACTGGGAGACCTGGGACTGAGGGGATAGCCTATACATGTTATTGCTGTAGGGGGGGATTTCTGGACATATATGCTATATTACTGTAGGGGGAGACCTGGGACTGTGGGGGATAGCCTATACATGTTATATTACTGTAGGGGAGACCTGGGACTGAGGGGATAGCCTATACATGTTATATTGCTGTAGGGGGAGACCTGGGACTGAGGGGATAGCCTATACATGTTATATTACTGTAGGGGAGACCTGGGACTGAGGGGATAGCCTATACATGTTATATTACTGTAGGGGGGAGACCTGGGACTGAGGGGATAGCCTAGTACATGTTATATTGCTGTAGGGGAGACCTGGGACTGTGGGGATAGCCTATACATGTTATATTGGGACTGTAGGGAGACCAGGACTGAGGGATAGCCTATACATGTTATATTACTGTAGGGGGAGACCTGGACTGAGGGGATAGCCTATACATGTTATATTGCTGTAGGGGGAGACCTGGGACTGAGGGATAGCCTATACATGTTATATTACTGTAGGGGGAGACCTGGGACTGAGGGATAGCCTATACATGTTATATTACTGTAGGGGGGAGACCTGGGACTGAGGGGATAGCCTATACATGTTATATTACTGTAGGGGGAGACCTGGACTGAGGGTTATCCTATACATGTTATATTACACAGGGGGAGACCTGGGACTGAGGGGATAGCCTATACATGTTATATTACTGTAGGGGTTCTGGGAGACCTGGGACTGAGGGGATAGCCTATACATGTTATATTACTGTAGGGAGACCTGGGACTGAGGGGATAGCCTATACATGTTATATTACTGTAGGGGGAGACCTGGGACTGAGGGGATAGCCTATACATGTTATATTACTGTAGGGGGAGCCTGGGACTGAGGGGATAGCCTATACATGTTATATTACTGTAGGGGAGACCTGGGACTGAGGGATAGCCTATACATGTTATATTACTGTAGGGGAGACCTGGGACTGAGGGGATAGCCTATACATGTTATATTGCTGTAGGGGAGACCTGGGACTGAGGGGATAGCCTATACATGTTATATTACTGTAGGGGTCTCTGGAGACCTGGGACTGAGGGGATAGCCTATACATGTTATATTGCTGTAGGGGTTCTGGAGACCTGGGACTGAGGGGATAGCCTATACATGTTATATTACTGTAGGGGAGACTGGACTGAGGGGGGCCTACATGTTATATTGCTGGAGACCTGGGACTGAGGGGATAGCCTATACATGTTATATTACTGTAGGGGGAGACCTGGGACTGAGGGGATAGCCTATACATGTTATATTACTGCTGGGACTGAGGGATAGCCTATACATGGACTGTAGGGGGAGACCTGGGACTGAGGGGATAGCCTATACATGTTATATTACTGTAGGGGAGACCTGGGACTGAGGGGATAGCCTATACATGTTATATTACTGTAGGGGGGAGACCTGGGACTGAGGGGATAGCCTATACATGTTATATTACTGTAGGGGTTCTGAGACCTGGGACTGAGGGGATAGCCTATACATGTTATATTACTGTAGGGGGAGACCTGGGACTGAGGGGATAGCCTATACATGTTATATTACTGTAGGGGGACCTGGGACTGAGGATAGCCTATACATGTTATATTACTGTAGGGGTCTGGAGTGGAGACCTGGGACTGAGGGGATAGCCTATACATGTTATATTACTGTAGGGGAGACCTGGGACTGAGGGGATAGCCTATACATGTTATATTGCTGTAGAGGGAGACCTGGGACTGAGGGGATAGCCTATACATGTTATATTACTGTAGGGGAGACCTGGGACTGAGGGGATAGCCTATACATGTTATATTACTGTAGGGGGAGACCTGGGACTGAGGGGATAGCCTATACATGTTATATTACTGTAGGGGGAGACCTGGGACTGAGGGGGATAGCCTATACATGTTATATTGCTGTAGGGGTCCTGGGAGACCTGGGACTGAGGGATAGCCTATACATGTTATATTACTGTAGGGGGAGACCTGGGACTGAGGGGATAGCCTATACATGTTATATTACTGTAGGGGGTTCTGGAGACCTGGGACTGAGGGGATATCCTATACATGTTATATTACTGTAGGGGAGACCTGGGACTGAGGATAGCCTATACATGTTATATTACTGTAGGGGGATTCTGAGACCTGTTATATTACTGGACTGAGGGGATAGCCTATACATGTTATATTACTGTAGGGGAGACCTGGGACTGAGGGGATAGCCTATGCATGTTATATTACTGTAGGGGGTTCTGGAGACCTGGGACTGAGGGGATAGCCTATACATGTTATATTGGAGACCACTGAGGGGGTTCTGGACTGGAGACCTGGGGCTGAGGGATAGCCTATACATGTTATATTACTGTAGGGGGAGACCTGGGACTGAGGGGGATAGCCTATACATGTTATATTACTGGGGGTCTGGGGCAATGGGACTGAGGGGATAGCCTATACATGTTATATTACTGTAGGGGGGAGACCTGGGACTGAGGGGATAGCCTATACATGTTATATTACTGTAGGGGGTTCCAGAGACCTGGGACTGAGGGATATCCTATACATGTTATATTACTGTAGGGGGAGACCTGGACTGAGGATAGCCTATACATGTTATATTACTGTAGGGGTCCTGGGATCTGGGACTGAGGGAGGGACTGAGGGGATAGCCTATACATGTTATATTACTGTAGGGGGTCCTGAGAGACCTGGGACTGAGGGGATAGCCTATACATGTTATATTACTGTAGGGGGAGACCTGGGACTGAGGGGATAGCATGTTCTATTACATGGAGACCTTATATTACTGCTATATTGCCAGGGGGTTCTGGAGACCTGGGACTGAGGGGATAGCCTATACATGTTATATTGCTGTAGGGGGTCCTGAGACCAGGACTGGGGATAGCCTATACATGTTATATTGGAGACCTGGGACTGAGGGGATAGCCTATACATGTTATATTGCTGTAGGGGTTCCAGACTGGGACTGAGGGGATAGCCTATACATGTTATATAGGGGAGACCTGGGACCAGGACAGTCAGCTAGGGGGAGACCTGGGACTGAGGGGGATAGCCCCATACATGTTATAATAATGTAGGGGTCTCTGGAGACCTGGGACTGAGGGGATAATGGCACATGTTATAATACTGTAGGGGGGACTGAGGGGATAGCCTATCCATGTTATATTACTGTAGACTGGAGACCTGGGACTGAGGGGATAGCCTATACATGTTATATTACTGTAGGGGGTTCTGGAGACCTGGGGACTGAGGGGATAGCCTATACATGTTATATTACTGTAGGGGGAGACCAGGACTGAGGGATAGCCTATAAATGTTTATATTACTGTAGTGGGAGTTAGCCTATACATGTTATATTACCTGGAGACTGAGGGATAGCCTATACATGTTATATTACTGTAGTGGGGTTCTGGAGACCTGGGACTGAGGGGATAGCCTATACATGTTATATTACTGTAGGGGGGAGACCTGGGA
>NW_027039564.1:0-7500 GCF_034236695.1 Oncorhynchus nerka
CAGCATGGTCCAATAATAATAAGGCAGAACAGTTGAAACTGGAGCAGCAGCATGGCCAGGTGGACTGGGGACAGCAAGGAGTCATCATGTCAGGTAGTCCTGAGGCATGGTCCTGGGCTCAGGTCCTCAGGTGCGTCGAAGATGTCATTCCCATAGCAACGATAAAAACATTCCCAAACCAGAAACCGTGGATTGATGGCAGCATTCGCGTGAAACTGAAAGCGCGAACCACTGCTTTTAATCAGGGCAAGGTGTCTGGTAATATGTCCGAATATAAACAATGCAGCTATTCCCTCCGCAAGGCTATTAAACAAGCTAAGCGTCAGTACAGAGACAAAGTGGAATCTCAATTCAATGGCTCAGACACAAGAGGCATGTGGCAGGGTCTACAGTCAATCACGGACTACAAGAAGAAACCCAGCCCAGTCACGGACCAGGATGTCTTGCTCCCAGGCAGACTAAATAACTTTTGCCCGCTTTGAGGACAATACATTGCCACTGACACGGCCTGCAACGAAAACATGCGGTCTCTCCTTCACTGCAGCCGAGGTGAGTAAGACATTTAAACGTGTTAACCCTCGCAAGGCTGCAGGCCCAGACGGCATCCCCAGCCGCGCCCTCAGAGGATGCGCAGACCAGCTGGCCGGTGTGTTTACGGACATATTCAATCAATCCCTATACCAGTCTGCTGTTCCCACATGCTTCAAGAGGGCCACCATTGTTCCTGTTCCCAAGAAAGCTAAGGTAACTGAGCTAAACGACTACCGCCCCGTAGCACTCACTTCCGTCATCATGAAGTGCTTTGAGAGACTAGTCAGGACCATATCACCTCCACCCTACCTGACACCCTAGACCCACTCCAATTTGCTTACCGCCCAAATAGGTCCACAGACGATGCAATCTCAACCACACTGCACACTGCCCTAACCCACCTGGACAAGAGGAATACCTATGTGAGAATGCTGTTCATCGACTACAGCTCGGCATTCAACACCATAGTACCCTCCAAGCTCGTCATCAAGCTCGAGACCCTGGGTCTCGACCCCGCCTGTGCAACTGGGTTCTGGACTTCCTGACGGGCCGCCCCAGGTGGTGAGGGTAGGCAACAACATCTCCTCCCTGCTGGTCCTCAACACGGGGCCCCCCAAGGGTGCGTTCTGAGCCCTCTCCTGTACTCCCTGTTCACCCACGACTGCGTGGCCATGCACGCCTCCAACTCAATCATCAAGTTTGCGCGGACGACACAACAGTGGTAGGCTTGATTACCAACAACGACGAGACGGCCTACAGGGAGGAGGTGAGGGCCCTCGGAGTGTGGTGTCAGGAAAATAACCTCACACTCAACGTCAACAAAACTAAGGAGATGATTGTGGACTTCAGGAAACAGCAGAGGGAACACCCCCTATCCACATCGATGGATCAGTAGTGGAGAGGGTAGCAAGTTTTAAGTTCCTCGGCATACACATCACAGACAAACTGAATTGGTCCACTCACACTGACAGCTGTCGTGAAGAAGGCGCAGCAGCGCCTCTTTAACCTCAGGAGGCTGAAGAAATTCGGCTTGTCACCAAAAGCACTCACAAACTTCTACAGATGCACAATCGAGAGCATCCTGGCGGGCTGTATCACCGCCTGGTACGACAACTGCTCCGCCTCAACCGTAAGGCTCTCCAGAGGTAGTGAGGTCTGCACAACGCATCACCGGGGGCAAACTACCTGCCCTCCAGGACACCTACACCACCCGATGTTACAGGAAGGCCATAAAGATCATCAGGACATCAACCACCCGAACCACTGCCTGTTCACCCCGCTATCATCCAGAAGGCGAGGTCAGTACAGGTGCATCAAAGCTGGGACCGAGAGACTGAAAAACAGCTTCTATCTCAAGGCCATCAGACTGTTAAACAGCCACCACTAACATTGAGTGGCTGCTGCCAACACACTGTCATTGACACTGACCCAACTCCAGCCACTCTAATAATGGGAAATGATGTAAATATATCACTAGCCACTTTAAACAATGCTACCTTATATAATGTTACTTACCCTACATTATTCATCTCATATGCATATGTATATACTGTACTCTAGATCATCGACTGCATTCTTATGTCACTAGCCACTTTAACTATGCCACTTTGTTTACTTTGTCTACATACTCATCGCATATGTATATACTGTACTCGATACCATCTACTGTATGCTGCTCTGTACCATCACTCATTCATATATCCTTATGTACATATTCCTTATCCCCTTACACTGTGTATAAGACAGTAGTTTTGGAATTGTTAGTTAGATTACTTGTTGGTTATCACTGCATTGTCGGAAGTAGAAGCACAAGCATTTCGCTACACTCGCATTAACATCTGCTAACCATGTGTATGTGACAAATAAAATTTGATTTGATTTGATTTGATTTGATTTCCGAGAGAGAGAGAAAGAAAGAGAGAATTAGAGAGAGCATACTTAAATTCACACAGGACACCAAATAGGACAGGAGAAGTACTCCAGATATAACAAACTGACCCCAGCCCCCCGACACATAAACTACTGCAGCATAAATACTGGAGGCTGAGACAGGAGGGGTCAGGAGACACTGTGGCCCCATCTGAGGACACCCCCGGACAGGGCCAAACAGGAAGGATATAACCCCACCCACTTTGCCAAAGCACTGCCACCAACTTACCATCCTGAGACAAGGCCGAGTATAGCCCACAAAGATCTCCGCCACAGCACAACCCAAGGGGGGGGCGCCAACCCAGACAGGATGATCACTACAGTGACTCAACCCACTCAGGTGACGTACCCCTCCCAGGGACGGTATGAGAGAGCCCCAGTAAGCCAGTGACTCAGCCCCTGTAATAGGGTTAGAGGCAGAGAATCCCAGTGGAAAGAGGGGAACCGGCCAGGCAGAGACATGAGAGAACACAGGAGAGAACACAGGAGAGAACACAGTAGAGAACACAGGAGAGAACACAGGAGAGAACACAGGAGAGAACACAGTAGAGAACACAGGAGAGAACACAGTAGAGAACACAGGAGAGAACACAGGAGAGAACACAGGAGAGAACACAGTAGAGAACACAGGAAAGAACACAGGATATAACACAGGAGAGAACACAGGAGAGAACACAGTAGAGAACACAGGAGAGAACACAGGAGAGAACACAGGAGAGAACACAGTAGAGAACACAGGAGAGAACACAGGATATAACACAGGAGCTACACAATATTTTGAAGTCACAGGACCTTGCAGGGAAGGTTATTCATTACCTGTAACCACCTCCACTACACAGCGAACAGGAGAGGAGGCAATGCCTCCAAGAGTCTGACACATCTCCACCCTCAGGCCCCAGGGGAGGAGCCAATCCCCCCAAGAGTCTGACACATCTCCACACTCAGGCCCCATGAGAGGAGGCAATGCCCCCAAGAGTCTGACACATCTCCACCCTCAGGCCCCAGGAGAGGAGGCAATGCCTCCAAGAGTCTGACACATCTCCACCCTCAGGCCCCAGGAGACGAGGCAATCCCCCCAAGAGTCTGACACATCTCCACCCTCAGGCGCCAGGAGACGAGGCAATCCCCCCAAGAGTCTGACACATCTCCACCCTCAGGCCCCAGGAGACGAGGCAATCCCCCCAAGACTCTGACACATCTCCACCCTCAGGCCCCAGGAGACGAGGCAATCCCCCCAAGAGTCTGACACATCTCCACCCTCAGGCCCCAGGAGACGAGGCAATCCCCCCAAGAGTCTGACACATCTCCACCCTCAGGCCCCAGGAGACAAGTTATTCCCCCCAAGAGTCTGACACATCTCCACCCTCAGGCCCCAGGAGAGGAGGCAATGCCTCCAAGAGTCTGACACATCTCCACCCTCAGGCCCCAGGAGACGAGGCAATCCCCCCAAGAGTCTGACACATCTCCACCCTCAGGCGCCAGGAGACGAGGCAATCCCCCCAAGAGTCTGACACATCTCCACCCTCAGGCCCCAGGAGACGAGGCAATCCCCCCAAGAGTCTGACACATCTCCACCCTCAGGCCCCAGGAGAGGAGGCAATGCTTCCAAGAGTCTGACACATCTCCACCCTCAGGCCCCAGGAGACGAGGCAATCCCCCCAAGAGTCTGACACATCTCCACCCTCAGGCCCCAGGAGACGAGGCAATCACCCCAAGAGTCTGACATATGTCCACCCTCAGGCCCCAGGAGACGAGGCAATCGCCCCAAGAGTCTGACACATCTCCACCCTCAGGCCCCAGGAGACGAGGCAATCTCCCCAAGAGCATGACACATCTCCACCCTCAGGCCCCAAGAGAGGAGCCAATCCCTCCAAGAGTCTGACACATCTCCACCCTCAGGCCCCAGGAGAGGAGCCAATCCCTCCAAGAGTCTGACACATCTCCACCCTCAGGCCCCAGGAGAGGAGCCAATCCCTCCAAGAGTCTGACACATCTCCACCCTCAGGCCCCAGGAGAGGAGCCAATCCCTCCAAGAGTCTGACACATCTCCACTCCCAGGCCCCAGGAGAGGAGGCAATCACCCCAAGAGTCTGACACATCTCCACCCTCAGGCCCCAGGAGACGAGGCAATCCCCCCAAGAGTCTGACACATCTCCACCCTCAGGCCCCAGGAGACGAGGCAATCCCCCCAAGAGTCTGACACATCTCCACCCTCAGGCCCCAGGAGACGAGGCAATCCCCCCAAGAGCCTGACACATCTCCACCCTCAGGCCCCAAGAGAGGAGCCAATCCCTCCAAGAGTCTGACACATCTCCACCCTCAGGCCCCAGGAGACGAGGCAGTCGCCCCAAGAGTCTGACACATCTCCACCCTCAGGCCCCAGGAGACGAGGCAATCCCCCCAAGAGTCTGACACATCTCCACCCTCAGGCCCCAGGAGACGAGGCAATCCTCCCAAGAATCTGACACATCTCCACCCTCAGGCCCCAGGAGACGAGGCAATCCCCCCAAGAGTCTGACACATCTCCAACCTCAGGCCCCAGGAGACGAGGCAATCCCCCCAAGAGTCTGACACATCTCCACCCTCAGGCCCCAGGAGAGGAGGCAATGCTTCCAAGAGTCTGACACATCTCCACCCTCAGGCCCCAGGAGACGAGGCAATCCCCCCAAGAGTCTGACACATCTCCACCCTCAGGCCCCAGGAGACGAGGCAATCCCCCAAGAGTCTGACACATCTCCACCCTCAGGCCCCAGGAGACGAGGCAATCCCCCCAAGAGTCTGACACATCTCCTCCCTCAAGCCCCAGGAGACGAGGCAATCCCCCCAAGAGTCTGACACATCTCCACCCTCAGGCCCCAGGAGACGAGGCAATCTCCCCAAGAGCCTGACACATCTCCACCCTCAGGCCCCAAGAGAGGAGCCAATCCCTCCAAGAGTCTGACACATCTCCACCCTCAGGCCCCAGGAGAGGAGCCAATCCCTCCAAGAGTCTGACACATCTCCACCCCCAGGCCCCAGGAGAGGAGCCAATCCCTCCAAGAGTATGACACATCTCCACCCTCAGGCCCCAGGAGACGAGGCAATCCCCCCAAGAGTCTGACACATCTCCACCCTCAGGCCCCAGGGGAGGGGACAAGACATTAGTCACCTGACACATCTCCACCCTCAGGCGCCAGAGGAAGGGACAAGACATTAGTCACCTGACACATCTCCACCCTCAGGCCCCAGGAGAGGAGCCAATCCCTCCAAGAGTCTGACACATCTCCACCCTCAGACCCCAGGAGACGAGGCAATCCCCCCAAGAGTCTGACACATCTCCACCCTCAGGCCCCAGGAGACGAGGCAATCCCCCCAAGAGTCTGACACATCTCCACCCTCAGGCCCCAGGAGACGAGGCAATCTCCCCAAGAGCCTGACACATCTCCACCCTCAGGCCCCAAGAGAGGAGCCAATCCCTCCAAGAGTCTGACACATCTCCACCCTCAGGCCCCAGGAGAGGAGCCAATCCCTCCAAGAGTCTGACACATCTCCACCCCCAGGCCCCAGGAGAGGAGCCAATCCCTCCAAGAGTATGACACATCTCCACCCTCAGGCCCCAGGAGACGAGGCAATCCCCCCAAGAGTCTGACACATCTCCACCCTCAGGCCCCAGGGGAGGGGACAAGACATTAGTCACCTGACACATCTCCACCCTCAGGCGCCAGAGGAAGGGACAAGACATTAGTCACCTGACACATCTCCACCCTCAGGCCCCAGGAGAGGAGCCAATCCCTCCAAGAGTCTGACACATCTCCACCCTCAGGCCCCAGGGGAAGGGACAAGACATTAGTCACCTGTTCCGTTGTGTTGAAGAGGCTGTTTGAGGAGGATCATCATCACTAAGTCATTAATTAATAAATGGCTCTTATGTTTCCTCTCCTCGTTCTGGCTGTCAGACTTTTTACCTTGGAACTGTGAAACGACTCCGTGTTCATCCCAAATAGCATCCTATTCCCTTTTATAGTGCCCTACCTAAGACCAGGGCCCACAGGGAAACCCGTATGGTTCTGCTCGGAAGTAGTGGACTGTAATAGGAAATAGGGAGCTATTTGGGAAACTCCCTCACACTCCCCACCACTTATCTGAACGGTTTCAGACGCAACGTGATTCTACAATGATACGCTGGTCATGTCCGATGAGGACGTCAGTAGAGCGTGTTTACAGGAACTCAGCAGACTCTTTTGTGAGGAACGTCACGAGTAGAAGGAAGTTGAAGCTAGACGGGAGTACTCGTAGTGTTTTACTGTAACAAAGCAGTTACTCACAGTTTCCACCCATCAAAATACCATTATTTACAGTAACACTTCCTGTCTTCTCCCCCCATCCCCCCTCCCACTCACATCACATCCAGCCTGTTTCACTTGAAAGAAAGGCAGCATGAAAGGCAGCATGAAAGGCAGCCCCCCCCATCCAACAACAATCCAGCCCAACGCCCCCCTCTGTCTAAACCAGCATCATTCTCACACACAAGACAATCCACCCCTCTCTCTATCCCAGCATCATTTTTCCCTCTCTCTAACCCAGCATCGTTCTTTCCTCTCTCTAACCCAGCATCATTCTTTCCTCTCTCTAACCCAGCATCATTCTTTCCCTCTCTTTAACCCAGCATCATTTTTCCTCTCTCTAACCCAGCATCGTTCTTTCCTCTCTCTAACCCAGCATCATTCTTTCCTCTCTCTAACCCAGCATCATTCTTTCCCTCTCTTTAACCCAGCATCATTCTTTCCTCTCTCTAACCCAGCATCGTTCTTTCCCTCTCTCTAACCCAGCATCGTTCTTTCCTCTCTCTAACCCAGCATCGTTCTTTCCCTCTCTCTAACCCAGCATCATTCTTTCCCTCTCTCTAACCCAGCATCGTTCTTTCCTCTCTCTAACCCAGCATCGTTCTTTCCCTCTCTCTAACCCAGCATCGTTCTTTCCCTCTCTCTAACCCAGCATCGTTCTTTCCCTCTCTCTAACCCAGCATCGTTCTTTCCCTCTCTCTAACCCAGCATCATTCTT
>NW_027039564.1:10000-50000 GCF_034236695.1 Oncorhynchus nerka
ATGGGTGGTAGAGCAGCCTACTCTCCATAATGGGTGGTAGAGCAGCCTACTCTCCATAATGGATGGTAGAGCAGCCTACTCTCCATAATGGGTGGTAGAGCAGCCTACTCTCCATAATGGGTGGCATAGCAGCCTACTCTCCATAATGGGTGGTAGAGCAGCCTACTCTCCATAATGGGTGGCATAGCAGCCTGCTCTCCATAATGGGTGGCATGGCAGCCTACTCTCCATAATGGATGGTAGAGCAGCCTACTCTCCATAATGGGTGGTAGAGCAGCCTACTCTCCATAATGGGTGGTAGAGCAGCCTACTCTCCATAATGGGTGGTAGAGCAGCCTACTCTCCATAATGGGTGGTAGAGCAGCCTACGCTCCATAATGGGTGGTAGAGCAGCCTACTCTCAATAATGGGTGGTAGAGCAGCCTACTCTCCATAATGGGTGGTAGAGCAGCCTACTCTCCATAATGGATGGTAGAGCAGCCTACGCTCCATAATGGGTGGTAGAGCAGCCTACTCTCCATAATGGGTGGTAGAGCAGCCTACTCTCCATAATGGGTGGTAGAGCAGCCTACTCTCCATAATGGGTGGTAGAGCAGCCAACTCTCCATAATGGGTGGCATGGCAGCCTACTCTCCATAATGGGTGGTAGAGCAGCCTACTCTCCATAATGGGTGGTAGAGCAGCCTACTCTCCATAATGGATGGTAGAGCAGCCTACTCTCCATAATGGGTGGTAGAGTGGCCTACTCTCCATAATGGGTGGTAGAGCAGCCTACTCTCCATAATGGGTGGTAGAGCAGCCTACTCTCCATAATGGGTGGTAGAGCAGCCTACTCTCCATAATGCAATGTGGTAGAGTGGCCCGAAACCGAGCGGACAGCATCAATTCTGGCCTAATGATGAGCTCCACCTTGGGTCCTGTTGTCAGGTTGTCAAATGTCATCACACTTTGTGGTGTTTGTCTCTTTCTCTTCACCACTGATTTAAGGCTGGGATGATGTTGTAAGTAGATGAACCTGTGCTGGTAGTCTATGTAGATGAACCTGTGCTGGTAGTCTATGTAGATGAACCTGTGCTGGTAGTCTATGTAGATGAACCTGTGCCGGTAGTCTATGTAGATGAACCTGTGCCGGTAGTCTATGTAGATGAACCTGTGCTGGTAGTCTATGTAGATGAACCTGTGCCGGTAGTCTATGTAGATGAACCTGTGCTGGTAGTCTATGTAGATGAACCTGTGCTGGTAGTCTATGTAGATGAACCTGTGCTGGTAGTCTATGTAGATGAACCTGTGCTGGTAGTCTATGTAGATGAACCTGTGCTGGTAGTCTATGTAGATGAACCTGTGCTGGTAGTCTATGTAGATGAACCTGTGCTGGTAGTCTATGTAGATGAACCTGTGGTAGTCTATGTAGATGAACCTGTGCTGGTAGTCTATGTAGATGAACCTGTGCTGGTAGTCTATGTAGATGAACCTGTGCTGGTAGTCTATGTAGATGAACCTGTGCTGGTAGTCTATGTAGATGAACCTGTGCTGGTAGTCTATGTAAATGAACCTGTGCTGGTAGTCTATGTAGATGAACCTGTGCTGGTAGTCTATGTAGATGAACCTGTGCTGGTAGTCTATGTAGATGAACCTGTGCTGGTAGTCTATGTAGATGAACCTGTGCTGGTAGTCTATGTAGATGAACCTGTGCCGGTAGTCTATGTAGATGAACCTGTGCCGGTAGTCTATGTAGATGAACCTGTGCTGGTAGTCTATGTAGATGAACCTGTGCTGGTAGTCTATGTAGATGAACCTGTGCTGGTAGTCTATGTAGATGAACCTGTGCCGGTAGTCTATGTAGATGAACCTGTGCTGGTAGTCTATGTAGATGAACCTGTGCCGGTAGTCTATGTAAATGAACCTGTGCTGGTAGTCTATGTAGATGAACCTGTGCTGGTAGTCTATGTAGATGAACCTGTGCCGGTAGTCTATGTAAATGAACCTGTGCTGGTAGTCTATGTAGATGAACCTGTGCTGGTAGTCTATGTAGATGAACCTGTGCTGGTAGTCTATGTAGATGAACCTGTGCTGGTAGTCTATGTAGATGAACCTGTGCTGGTAGTCTATGTAGATGAACCTGTGCTGGTAGTCTATGTAGATGAACCTGTGCTGGTAGTCTATGTAGATGAACCTGTGCCGGTAGTCTATGTAGATGAACCTGTGCTGGTAGTCTATGTAGATGAACCTGTGCTGGTAGTCTATGTAGATGAACCTGTGCTGGTAGTCTATGTAGATGAACCTGTGCTGGTAGCCTATGTAGATGAACCTGTGCTGGTAGTCTATGTAGATGAACCTCTTTACGACTAGGCCCACAGAGATCCTAATGAATTAATATAGGTTCTATTTGTAATTCTATGATTAGGCCCACAGAGATCATAATGAATTAATATAGGTTATATTTGTAATTCTATGACTAGGCCCACAGAGATCCTAATGAATTAATATAGGTTCTATATGTAATTCTATGACTAGGCCCACAGAGATCCTAATGAATTAATATAGGTTCTATATGTAATTCTATGATTAGGCCCACAGAGATCCTAATGAATTAATATAGGTTCTATATGTAATTCTATGATTAGGCCCACAGAGATCCTAATGAATTAATATAGGTTCTATATGTAATTCTATGACTAGGCCCACAGAGATCCTAATGAATTAATATAGGTTCTATATGCAATTCTATGACCAGGCCCACAGAGATCCTAATGAATTAATATAGGTTCTATATGTAATTCTATGTTTAGGCCCACAGTGATCCTAATGAATTAATATAGGTTCTATATGTAATTCTATGATTAGGCCCACAGAGATCCTAATGAATTAATATAGGTTCTACATGTAATTCAATGATTAGGCCCACAGAGATACTAATGAATTAATATAGGTTCTATATGTAATTCTATGTTTAGGCCCACAGAGATCCTAATGAATTAATATAGGTTCTATTTGTAATTCTATGATTAGGCCCACAGAGATCCTAATGAATTAATATAGGTTCTATATGTAATTCTATGATTAGGCCCACAGAGATCCTAATGAATTAATATAGGTTCCATATGTAATTCTATGACTAGGCCCACAGAGATCCTAATGAATTAATATAGGTTCTATATGCAATTCTATGACTAGGCCCACAGAGATCCTAACGAATTAATATAGGTTCTATATGTAATTCTATGTTTAGGCCCACAGTGATCTCTGGATAAGAGCGTCTGCTAAATGACTTAAATGTAAATGTAAATGTAATGAATTAATATAGGTTCTATATGTAATTCTATGTTTAGGCCCACAGTGATCCTAATGAATTAATATAGGTTCTATTTGTAATTCTATGATTAGACCCACAGAGATCCTAATTAATTAATATAGGTTCTATATGTAATTCTATGACTAGGCCCACAGAGATCCTAATGAATTAATATGACATTATGTTAGCTAGCTATCCCCAGTTAGATCATGTTCTGTGACATTATGTTAGCTAGCTATCCCCAGTTAGATAATGCTCTGTGACAGTATGTTAGCTAGCTATCCCCAGTTAGATAATGCTCTGTGACAGTATGTTAGCTAGCTATCCCCAGTTAGATAATGCTCTGTGACAGTATGTTAGCTAGCTATCCCCAGTTAGATAATGCTCTGTGACAGTATGTTAGCTAGCTATCCCCAGTTAGATAATGCTCTGTGACAGTATGTTAGCTAGCTATCCCCAGTTAGATAATGCTCTGTGACAGTATGTTAGCTAGCTATCCCCAGTTAGAACATGCTCTGTGACAGTATGTTAGCTAGCTATCCCCAGTTAGATCATGCTCTGTGACAGTATGTTAGCTAGCTATCCCCAGTTAGATCATGCTCTGTGACAGTATGTTAGCTAGCTATCCCCAGTTAGAACATGCTCTGTGACAGATCGGAATCTGACCCTCTTCACCTCTCTGCTGCCTTGTTGAGGTCATGTTTCTCAGAAACCCAGCCAGGCCTTTCCCCTCTACTGCCTTGTTGAGGTCATGTTTCTCAGAAACCCAGCCAGGCCTTTCCCCTCTACTGCCTTGTTGAGGTCATGTTTCTCAGAAACCCAGCCAGGCCTTTCCCCTCTACTGCCTTGTTGAGGTCATGTTTCTCAGAAACCCAGCCAGGCCTTTCCCCTCTACTGCCTTGTTGAGGTCATGTTTCTCAGAAACCCAGCCAGGCCTTTCCCCTCTACTGCCTTGTTGAGGTCATGTTTCTCAGAAACCCAGCCAGGCCTTTCCCCTCTGCTGCCTTGTTGAGGTCATGTTTCTCAGAAACCCAGCCAGGCCTTTCCCCTCTACTGCCTTGTTGAGGTCATGTTTCTCAGAAACCCAGCAAGGCCTTTCCCTCTGCTGCCTTGTTGAGGTCATGTTTCTCAGAAACCCAGCCAGGCCTTTCCCTCTACTGCCTTGTTGAGGTCATGTTTCTCAGAAACCCAGCCAGGCCTTTCCCCTCTGCTGCCTTGTTGAGGTCATGTTTCTCAGAAACCCAGCCAGGCCTTTCCCCTCTACTGCCTTGTTGAGGTCATGTTTCTCAGAAACCCAGCCAGGCCTTTCCCCTCTGCTGCCTTGTTGAGGTCATGTTTCTCAGAAACCCAGCCAGGCCTTTCCCTCTGCTGCCTTGTTGAGGTCATGTTTCTCAGAAACCCAGCCAGGCCTTTCCCCTCTGCTGCCTTGTTGAGGTCATGTTTCTCAGAAACCCAGCCAGGCCTTTCCCCTCTGCTGCCTTGTTGAGGTCATGTTTCTCAGAAACCCAGCCAGGCCTTTCCCCTCTACTGCCTTGTTGAGGTCATGTTTCTCAGAAACCCAGCCAGGCCTTTCCCCTCTACTGCCTTGTTGAGGTCATGTTTCTCAGAAACCCAGCCAGGCCTTTCCCCTCTACTGCCTTGTTGAGGTCATGTTTCTCAGAAACCCAGCCAGGCCTTTCCCCTCTACTGCCTTGTTGAGGTCATGTTTCTCAGAAACCCAGCTAGGCCTTTCCCCTCTACTGCCTTGTTGAGGTCATGTTTCTCAGAAACCCAGCCAGGCCTTTCCCCTCTACTGCCTTGTTGAGGTCATGTTTCTCAGAAACCCAGCCAGGCCTTTCCCCTCTACTGCCTTGTTGAGGTCATGTTTCTCAGAAACCCAGCCAGCCCTTTCCCCTCTACTGCCTTGTTGAGGTCATGTTTCTCAGAAACCCAGCCAGGCCTTTCCCCTCTGCTGCCTTGTTGAGGTCATGTTTCTCAGAAACCCAGCCAGGGCTTTCCCCTCTACTGCCTTGTTGAGGTCATGTTTCTCAGAAACCCAGCCAGGCCTTTCCCCTCTGCTGCCTTGTTGAGGTCATGTTTCTCAGAAACCCAGCCAGGCCTTTCCCCTCTGCTGCCTTGTTGAGGTCATGTTTCTCAGAAACCCAGCCAGGCCTTTCCCCTCTACTGCCTTGTTGAGGTCATGTTTCTCAGAAACCCAGCCAGGCCTTTCCCCTCTGCTGCCTTGTTGAGGTCATGTTTCTCAGAAACCCAGCCAGGCCTTTCCCCTCTGCTGCCTTGTTGAGGTCATGTTTCTCAGAAACCCAGCCAGGCCTTTCCCCTCTACTGCCTTGTTGAGGTCATGTTTCTCAGAAACCCAGCCAGGCCTTTCCCCTCTACTGCCTTGTTGAGGTCATGTTTCTCAGAAACCCAGCCAGGCCTTTCCCCTCTACTGCCTTGTTGAGGTCATGTTTCTCAGAAACCCAGCCAGGCCTTTCCCCTCTACTGCCTTGTTGAGGTCATGTTTCTCAGAAACCCAGCCAGGCCTTTCCCCTCTACTGCCTTGTTGAGGTCATGTTTCTCAGAAACCCAGCCAGGCCTTTCCCCTCTACTGCCTTGTTGAGGTCATGTTTCTCAGAAACCCAGCCAGGCCTTTCCCCTCTGCTGCCTTGTTGAGGTCATGTTTCTCAGAAACCCAGCCAGGCCTTTCCCCTCTACTGCCTTGTTGAGGTCATGTTTCTCAGAAACCCAGCCAGGCCTTTCCCCTTTACTGCCTTGTTGAGGTCATGTTTCTCAGAAACCCAGCCAGGCCTTTCCTCTCTACTGCCTTGTTGAGGTCATGTTTCTCAGAAACCCAGCCAGGCCTTTCCCCTCTGCTGCCTTGTTGAGGTCATGTTTCTCAGAAACCCAGCCAGGCCTTTCCCCTCCGATGCCACTGTGGTGGAGGTGCTGCTGGTGCATCGTGGTTCTTCCCTGACTTGTGCAGCTGTCAGCTTCAAGGCCTCGTGGACACAGCTGTCAGCTTCAAGGCCTCGTGGACACAGCTGTCAGCTTCAAGGCCTCGTGGACACAGCTGTCAGCTTCAAGGCCTCGTGGACACAGCTGTCAGCTTCAAGGCCTTCTGGACACAGCTGTCAGCTTCAAGGCCTCCTGGACACAGCTGTCAGCTTCAAGGCCTCGTGGACACAGCTGTCAGCTTCAAGGCCTTCTGGACACAGCTGTCAGCTTCAAGGCCTTCTGGACACAGCTGTCAGCTTCAAGGCCTTCTGGACACAGCTGTCAGCTTCAAGGCCTCCTGGACACAGCTGTCAGCTTCAAGGCCCCCTGGACACAGCTGTCAGCTTCAAGGCCTCCTGGACACAGCTTTCAGCTTCAAGGCCTTCTGGACACAGCTGTCAGCTTCAAGGCCTCCTGGACACAGCTGTCAGCTTCAAGGCCTTCTGGACACAGCTGTCAGCTTCAAGGCCTTCTGGACACAGCTGTCAGCTTCAAGGCCTTCTGGACACAGCTGTCAGCTTCAAGGCCTTCTGGACACAGCTGTCACAGCCTCCCGCCATGTTTTCACACAAAACAAAACCCACGTTGCATGCTGCGCCTGCGTCCCTGTCGCTAACTTTGGTTGATGCTTGGACAGTACTTACCGTGAGTTTTTCAAACCGCGTTAATCAAACACGGATTTAATGATAATTAACATTTGAAACGGTAATACTAGCCGTCGGGAAACACTAAACAATACATGAATTGCATTTTAACGGTGACAAACTACCCACAAATTGTTAGGGCCTACATAAAGCTGTCCCAACAGCAGAGTCCCAACAGCAGTCCCAACAACTTACCACTGCTACACCTGGCTATCAGTGGAGTCCCAACAGCAGAGTCCCAACAGCAGTCCCCACATCTTACCTCTGCTACACCTGGCTATCAGTGGAGTCCCAACAGCAGAGTCCCAACAGCAGATTCCCAACAGCAGAGTCCCAACAGCAGAGTCCCAACAGCAGCCCCCACATCTTACCACTGCTACACCTGGCTATCAGAGGAGCCTTGTCTGGCAGTGAAACAGTTCATTCAGACTCATTTACTGACTTTTTAAAAAACATAGCTGATATGGCTGACTTGTTTAAACTAATGTGGTTTCTACTGACAATTGAGATGTGGAAACTATGGCATAAGGGGACGACAAGCGGATAAGAGGCAATCTGTCATTTCGTTTAAGACAATGAGCGAGCTAGGACGGACGTGACGTTAGAGCGAGCTAGGACGGACGTGACGTTAGAGCGAGCTAGGACGGACGTGACGTTAGAGCGAGCTAGGACGGACGTGAGGTTAGAGCGAGCTACGACGGACGTGACGTTAGTCAATAATAACTATTTGTTCAGCACTTTTGAAATGTACAGCGACAGAATTCATAACATGGGCCGTTCTTACAGTGTTCTCCCTGTACACCAAGTCAGAACCGTAGGATAAATAAAGGGGGCATATAAGCAGACAATGAAAGCTCTTACAATATTCGATGATTACATTTCTCTAAAACAGGCTATAGGCAACAGTAGAACAGTCAGAACAGTAGGCGAAATTAAGAGGGGTAAGTAGAGCAAATTATTAGGCTGAGGGACATGGGCTTCCAACAGCTAACTACACAACATACACTTAGTATTACTTTATTAGCTACAGTAGACATATCTCCCTGGCATATTACATCATTTATGAAGCAGCATAGAATACATTTTTGGACTCACATTGTTGTGCTTGACTCACTTGAACAGGAATGTGGCACGAAGAGCACCGATACGTTTTACTTTGTCATTTCTCTTCATTATTTCTCTTCATATGACAAGGATTAAAAAGGATTTGCCAGTAAATTGTCGACTTGATTCATGACGATGACTGCTAGCTTGCTAGCTAAGATTGTGAAAGTGTGATGTTGACGTGATCAGTCCAATCAAAGCTACAGTACATATAACGTGATTTGACATCATTTTATCTGCGGCCAATGACCTTGAGCCTTCGTGGATGGACACCTCTATGGCAGCAGCCGAAGGCCTAGAATGTTCAATGTCTCCTCTTACACTTGTCAGTGATGTAAAAATCTCCATGAGTGACAGAACACTGAGCCAATCACGGCGCAGGGCTCCGTATTATCTGCTGGCTCGCCCCACCACCACCGAGAGCACTGAGCTGGGCTGAAAAACCTGCCTTTTGGAACTGCTGTACTCAACAACAACAAAAGAAAGAGACCATGTTTGTATGCGGCTTTATTAACTCAATGATATATATATTTTTTTGTACATCGTTTGCAAACTGATATGTGACACGCATTAATGTCAAAATGACATGCAAAACAGGCAAGCCCCCCCCCAAAAAAAAAAAATAACAATGTGGGGCTCAAACACCTGAATGACAGGTCACCTCTGATAATAAGTAAAAGTACAAATAATTTCAAATTCTTTATATTAAGACAACCAGATGGTGCCATTTTCATGTTTTGTACTTTATTTACATAAAATAGCCAGGGACATATTGCATCACTCCATCATTTACAAATGAAGCGTTTGTGTTTAGTGAGTCCTCCAGATCAGAGGCAGTAGGGATGACCAGGGATGTTCTCTGTTTAGTGAGTCCTCCAGATCAGAGGCAGTAGGGATGGACCAGGGATGTTCTCTGTTTAGTGAGTCCTCCAGATCAGAGGCAGTAGGGATGGACCAGGGATGTTCTCTGTTTAGTGAGTCCTCCAGATCAGAGGCAGTAGGGATGGACCAGGGATGTTCTCTGTTTAGTGAGTCCTCCAGATCAGAGGCAGTAGGGATGGACCAGGGATGTTCTCTGTTTAGTGAGTCCTCCAGATCAGAGGCAGTAGGGATGGACCAGGGATGTTCTCTGTTTAGTGAGTCCTCCAGATCAGAGGCAGTAGGGATGGACCAGGGATGTTCTCTGTTTAGTGAGTCCTCCAGATCAGAGGCAGTAGGGATGGACCAGGGATGTTCTCTGTTTAGTGAGTCCTCCAGATCAGAGGCAGTAGGGATGACCAGGGATGTTCTCTGTTTAGTGAGTCCTCCAGATCAGAGCCAGTAGGGATGACCAGGGATGTTCTCTGGTCAAAATAACATTATTTTCTTTAGGAATGTTGTGAAGTAACAGTAAAAGTTGTAAAAAAATAGAAATAGTAAAGTACAGACACCCCCAAAAAAAAACGACTTAAGTAGTACTTTAAAGTATTTTTACTTAAGTACTTTACACCACTGAGTGTATGACCACCACAGGCACCTACTTCAGAGACAAGTATTGAGCAGTAGAAAACGAATTCACTTTAAAAATACACATTCACGCATCTTCAACGAGATGTGGATGAATCAACTTCAGGTCAAGAAACTGCCACCATTTATCATAAATCAGAAAAACAAATCAGATTGTCGTCTGGCACAGGTATATGACATAGAAAAACATAATGGGATGCTTTACAATACAAAGCAACGTTCAGCAGGGTTGGAGTCAATTCAGTTTAGTGTAGATCTACCTAGGTTAATGTAGTATGGTGTAGATCTACCTAGGTTAAGGTGATATGGTATAGTGTAGATGTACCTAGGTTAAGGTGGTATGGTGTAGATGTACCTAGGTTAAGGTAGTATAGTGTAGATGTACCTAGGTTAAGGTGGTATGGTGTAGATGTACCTAGGTTAAGGTGGTATAGTGTAGATGTACCTAGGTTAAGGTGGTATAGTGTAGATATACCTAGGTTAAGGTGGTATGGTGTAGATGTACCTAGGTAAAGGTGGTATAGTGTAGATGTACCTAGGTTAAGGTAGTATAGTGTAGATGTACCTAGGTTAAGGTGGTATGGTGTAGATGTACCTAGGTTAAGGTGGTGTAGTGTAGATGTACCTAGGTTAAGGTGGTATAGTATAGTGTAGATGTACCTAGGTTAAGGTGGTATAGTGTAGATGTACCTAGGTTAAGGTGGTATAGTGTAGATATACCTAGGTTAAGGTGGTATAGTGTAGATGTACCTAGGTTAAGGTGGTATAGTGTAGATGTACCTAGGTTAAGGTGGTATAGTGTAGATGTACCTAGGTTAAGGTGGTATAGTGTAGATGTACCTAGGTTAAGGTGGTATAGTGTAGATATACCTAGGTTAAGGTGGTATAGTGTAGATATACCTAGGTTAAGGTGATATGGTATAGTGTAGATGTACCTAGGTTAAGGTGGTATAGTGTAGATGTACCTAGGTTAAGGTGGTATAGTGTAGATGTACCTAGGTTAAGGTGGTATAGTGTAGATGTACCTAGGTTAAGGTGGTATAGTGTAGATGTACCTAGGTTAAGGTGGTATAGTGTAGATGTACCTAGGTTAAGGTGGTATAGTGTAGATATACCTAGGTTAAGGTGGTATAGTGTAGATATACCTAGGTTAAGGTGGTATGGTATAGTGTAGATGTACCTAGGTTAAGGTGGTATAGTGTAGATATACCTAGGTTAAGGTGGTATAGTGTAGATATACCTAGGTTAAGGTGGTATAGTGTAGATATACCTAGGTTAAGGTGGTATAGTGTAGATATACCTAGGTTAAGGTGGTATAGTGTAGATATACCTAGGTTAAGGTGGTATGGTGTAGATGTACCTAGGTTAAGGTAGTATAGTGTAGATGTACCTAGGTTAAGGTAGTATAGTGTAGATGTACCTAGGTTAAGGTGATATGGTATAGTGTAGATGTACCTAGGTTAAGGTGGTATAGTGTAGATGTACCTAGGTTAAGGTGGTATAGTGTAGATCTACCTAGGTTAAGGTGGTATAGTGTAGATGTACCTAGGTTAAGGTGGTATGGTGTAGATGTACCTAGGTTAATGTGGTATAGTGTAGATGTACCTAGGTTAAGGTAGTATGGTGTAGATGTACCTAGGTTAAGGTGGTATAGTGTAGATATACCTAGGTTAAGGTGGTATAGTGTAGATATACCTAGGTTAAGGTGGTATAGTGTAGATATACCTAGGTTAAGGTGGTATAGTGTAGATGTACCTAGGTTAAGGTGGTATAGTGTAGATATACCTAGGTTAAGGTTATAGTGTAGATATACCTAGGTTAAGGTGGTATAGTGTAGATATACCTAGGTTAAGGTGGTATAGTGTAGATGTACCTAGGTTAAGGTGGTATAGTGTAGATGTACCTAGGTTAAGGTGGTATAGTGTAGATATACCTAGGTTAAGGTGGTATAGTGTAGATATACCTAGGTTAAGGTGGTATGGTATAGTGTAGATGTACCTAGGTTAAGGTGGTATAGTGTAGATATACCTAGGTTAAGGTGGTATAGTGTAGATATACCTAGGTTAAGGTGGTATAGTGTAGATATACCTAGGTTAAGGTGGTATAGTGTAGATATACCTAGGTTAAGGTGGTATAGTGTAGATATACCTAGGTTAAGGTGGTATGGTGTAGATGTACCTAGGTTAAGGTAGTATAGTGTAGATGTACCTAGGTTAAGGTAGTATAGTGTAGATGTACCTAGGTTAAGGTGATATGGTATAGTGTAGATGTACCTAGGTTAAGGTGGTATAGTGTAGATGTACCTAGGTTAAGGTGGTATAGTGTAGATCTACCTAGGTTAAGGTGGTATAGTGTAGATGTACCTAGGTTAAGGTGGTATGGTGTAGATGTACCTAGGTTAATGTGGTATAGTGTAGATGTACCTAGGTTAAGGTAGTATGGTGTAGATGTACCTAGGTTAAGGTAGTATGGTGTAGATCTACCTAGGTAAAGGTGGTATGGTGTAGATCTACCTAGGTTAAGGTGGTATGGTGTAGATGTACCTAGGTTAAGGTGGTATAGTGTAGATGTACCTAGGTTAAGGTAGTATAGTGTAGATGTACCTAGGTTAAGGTAGTATGGTATAGTGTAGATGTACCTAGGTTAAGGTGGTATGGTATAGTGTAGATGTACCTAGGTTAAGGTAGTATGGTATAGTGTAGATGTACCTAGGTTAAGGTAGTATGGTATAGTGTAGATGTACCTAGGTTAAGGTGGTATAGTGTAGATGTACCTAGGTTAAGGTGGTATAGTGTAGATGTACCTAGGCTAAGGTGGTATAGTGTAGATGTACCTAGGCTAAGGTGGTATAGTGTAGATGTACCTAGGTTAAGGTGGTATAGTGTAGATGTACCTAGGTTAAGGTAGTATAGTGTAGATGTACCTAGGTTAAGGTGGTATAGTGTAGATATACCTAGGTTAAGGTGGTATGGTGTAGATGTACCTAGGTTAAGGTAGTATAGTGTAGATGTACCTAGGTTAAGGTAGTATAGTGTAGATGTACCTAGGTTAAGGTGGTGTAGTGTAGATGTACCTAGGTTAAGGTGGTATGGTGTAGATGTACCTAGGTTAAGGTGGTATGGTGTAGATGTACCTAGGTTAAGGTGGTATAGTGTAGATGTACCTAGGTTAAGGTGGTATAGTATAGTGTAGATGTACCTAGGTTAAGGTGGTATAGTGTAGATGTACCTAGGTTAAGGTGGTATAGTGTAGATGTACCTAGGTTAAGGTGGTATAGTGTAGATGTACCTAGGTTAAGGTGGTATGGTGTAGATGTACCTAGGTTAAGGTGGTATAGTGTAGATGTACCTAGGTTAAGGTGGTATGGTGTAGATGTACCTAGGTTAAGGTGGTATAGTGTAGATGTACCTAGGTTAAGGTGGTATACTATAGTGCAGCTGTACCTAGCTTAACGTGGCATACGTCTCCCCAATCTGGCAATACAGGGTCATGGCGAAGGCCATTCCAATGATCATCAAGACTGCGATGCCAAATGCAATCCCCAGGGTGATGACTGTACCCTTCGCGATGACTGACATCACCAACTTGGTACAAGGTCTCAAGTACACTTTGCGTTGTCCGTCTGCGAGTTTGCACTCCTGAGTGGTGTCACGGCAGTCACAAGAGGCGGGGACTGTTGAGCCCCAGTCTGAAGGTCCATGGATCAGTCCACAACACTTTGCCTGCTCTTCCAGTTTCTGCATGAACATCTGGAACAAAGACGACTGGTTCCTCAGCGGTAGCAGCTTCTCCGTCAACCATTCCTCAATCTTATTCACTCCGACAGCTCCCAGGATTCCAGCGATCACCAGGAGGATGAAGATGAGGAGCAGCCCGACGAAGAACAGCATGAGCATGACGCGGCTTTCCCTGATGGCTCCAAAGCAGCCCAGGAAGCCGAGCACCGTGATGATGGTACCGACGGCTATCAGCAGGTTCAGCCCCGGTAACAACCCCCCAAACACAGGGTTGACTTTGAGGTAGATGGAGACTCCGAGGATGATGCATCCACTGATCCAGAACAGCAGGTTGAAAACAAAGAGGCAGTACTTGATACATTTGTTCACAGCCATCTTCTAAGCTTCCAACAGCCAGGCAAGACGTGACAGAGCAACGTGAAGATGTCCAGTGTGTGAGAGTGAGTGAACCAGATCTGTCACCTATGTAAAAAATAAAAAAAACAACCCGAAGCTGTAGGTGTGGCTAGTGACTCCTCATTCCAGAAACCAACCGTTTTCTACTTTAACAAAAAAACGTTATCTAAAACCTGACGCTGGTTCAGCCCTCTGCTAAAACAAAGCCTGAGCAGTGAGCTCTGCTTGAGGCTGTTAGATTAAATACAAGACTTCAACGGTATCCTGTATGACATGCAAATATTTTTTTAGCCCTGAAGACTTTCCTCTTGCAAACGGATCAGGTTAATAATCATGACAAACCAGCCTCCACCTGAACAGTTTCTCTCCCTGTGCTGTGGCCCTCACCAGCCTCCACCTGAACAGTTTCTCTCCCCGTGCTGTGGCCCTCACCAGCCTCCACCTGAACAGTTTCTCTCCCTGTGCTGTGGCCCTCACCAGCCTCTACCTGAACAGTTTCTCTCCCTGTGTTGTGGCCCTCACCAGCCTCCACCTGAACAGTTTCTCTCCCTGTGCTGTGGACCTCACCAGCCTCCACCTGAACAGTTTCTCTCCCTGTGCTGTGGCCCTCACCAGCCTCCACCTGAACAGTTTCTCCCCCTGTGCTGTGGACCTCACCAGCCTTCACCTGAACAGTTTCTCTCCCTGTGCTGTGGCCCTCACCAGCCTCCACCTGAACAGTTTCTCTCTCCGTGCTGTGGACCTCACCAGCCTCCACCTGAACAGTTTCTCTCCCTGTGCTGTGGACCTCACCAGCCTCCACCTGAACAGTTTCTCCCCCTGTGCTGTGGACCTCACCAGCCTCCACCTGAACAGTTTCTCTCTCCTGTGCTGTGGACCTCACCTGAACAGCCTCCACCTGAACAGTTTTTCTCTGCTGTGGACCTGTGCTGTGGACCTCACCAGCCTCCACCTGAACAGTTTCTCTCCCTGTGCTGTGGACCTCACCAGCCTCCACCTGAACAGTTTCTCTCCCTGTGCTGTGGACCTCACCAGCCTCCACCTGAACAGTTTCTCCCCCTGTGCTGTGGACCTCACCAGCCTCCACCTGAACAGTTTCTCTCCCTGTGCTGTGGCCCTCACCAGCCTCCACCTGAACAGTTTCTCTCCCTGTGCTGTGGACCTCACCAGCCTCCACCTGAACAGTTTCTCTCCCTGTGCTGTGGACCTCACCAGCCTCCACCAGCCTCCACAGAGACTAAAGGACTATGTACTCTATGCTGCACACTGGAAATATTGACTATTTGCATCAACTTCATGTAATTGTCAATAAAAGCCTTTGACACTTATGTTTGTAATTATACTTCAGTTTTCCATAGTAACATATGACAAAAAAATATCTAAAGACACTGAGGCAGCAGACTTTGTTAAAATGAATATTTGTGTCATTCTCAAAACTTTTGGCCACGAATGTACATTTCGCTTACAAAAAGGAAATACGACACTGAAATACATAAACAAACGGTGTAACTCACTATCATCATCAGCTAATTTAGGATATGTGGTTTTGAAGAGGTATTGATGACCAACGTCTGAATCTTTAATATAGAAGCTAAATATAGAGCTGTCCCACTGAGCCTAAATAACAACTCTGTGTCCTATGAAGGGTAGTATGGTGGAGGAAGGCACCTTACAACAGATGACTTAGAACAACCTCTCTCACACACACACACACACACACACACACACACACACACACACACACACACGGTTGCCTCTGAAACATTGACTCCAGCCAGACAGAACGTGTTAATCAGACTCTGTAAGCTGAGATCCGCGATAGGCAAAACAGTCCTACTGGTCGCCCCAGACAACCATGGTTACCACTGACTCCATTCAGACAGAACATATTAAACAGCCCTACTGGTCGCCCCAGACAACCATGGTTACCACTAACTCCATTCAGACAGAACATATTAAACAGTCCTACTGGTCGCCCCAGACAACCATGGTTACCACTGACTCCATTCAGACAGAACATATTAAACAGCCCTACTGGTCGCCCCAGACAACCATGGTTACCACTGACTCCATTCAGACAGAACATATTAAACAGTCCTACTGGTCGCCCCAGACAACCATGGTTACCACTGACTCCATTCAGACAGAACATATTAAACAGTCCTACTGGTCGCCCCAGACAACCATGGTTACCACTGACTCCATTCAGACAGAACATATTAAACAGCCCTACTGGTCGCCCCAGACAACCATGGTTACCACTGACTCCATTCAGACAGAACATATTAAACAGCCCTACTGGTCGTCCCCAGACAACCATGGTTACCACTGACTCCATTCAGACAGAACATATTAAACAGTCCTACTGGTCGCCCCCAGTCTAAAACACTGACTCCAGAACATATTAAACAGTCCTACTGGTCGCCCCCAGTCTAAAACACTGACTCCAGAACATATTAAACAGCCCTACTGGTCGTCCCCAGACAACCATGGTTACCACTGACTCCATTCAGACAGAACATATTAAACAGCCCTACAGCCTGATGTGCGTTGATGTCTGAGGGAAAAACACAGTGTTGGTTGAACTAACGTATTTATTGTTGTAATATCGCTAACGGACGTGGCAGTTTCACAGCTATGGATTCCAGTTTTAAGAAATAAACAATGTAGATAATCAAATGAATCAAATGGCCGGGGGACGACACTGAGTGAAGCTGTGAGTTAATCAAATGAATCAAATGGCCGGGGGACAACACTGAGTGAAGCTGTGAGTTAATAAAATGAATCAAATGGCCGGGGGACAACACTGAGTGAAGCTGTGAGTTAATCAAATGAATCAAATCACCGGGGGACAACACTGAGTGAAGCTGTGAGTTAATCAAATGAATCAAATCACCGGGGGACAACACTGAGTGAAGCTGTGAGTTAATCAAATGAATCAAATGGCCGGGGGACGACACTGAGTGAAATTGTGAGTTAATCAAATGAATCAAATCACCGGGGGACAACACTGAGTGAAGCTGTGAGTTAATCAAATGAATCAAATGGCCGGTGGACAACACTGAGTGAAGCTGTGAGTTAATCAAATGAATCAAATGGCCGGGGGACAACACTGAGTGAAGCTGTGAGTTAATCAAATGAATCAAATGGCCGGGGAACAACACTGAGTGAAGCTGTGAGTTAATCAAATGAATCAAATCACCGGGGGACAACACTGAGTGAAGCTGTGAGTTAATCAAATGAATCAAATGGCCGGGGGACAACACTGAGTGAAGCTGTGAGTTAATCAAATGAATCAAATCGCCGGGGGACGACACTGAGTGAAGCTGTGAGTTAATCAAATGAATCAAATCGCCGGGGGACAACACTGAGTGAAGCTGTGAGTTAATCAAATGAATCAAATGGCCGGGGGACGACACTGAGTGAAGCTGTGAGTTAATCAAATGAATCAAATGGCCGGGGGACAACACTGAGTGAAGCTGTGAGTTAATCAAATGAATCAAATGGCCGGGGGACGACACTGAGTGAAGCTGTGAGTTAATCAAATGAATCAAATCACCGGGGGACAACACTGAGTGAAGCTGTGAGTTAATCAAATGAATCAAATCACCGGGGGACAACACTGAGTGAAGCTGTGAGTTAATCAAATGAATCAAATGGCCGGGGACAACACTGAGTGAAGCTGTGAGTTAATCAAATGAATCAAATGGCCGGGGACAACACTGAGTGAAGCTGTGAGTTAATCAAATGAATCAAATGGCAGGGGACAACACTGAGTGAAGCTGTGAGTTAATCAAATGAATCAAATGGCCGGGGACAACACTGAGTGAAGCTGTGAGTTAATCAAATGAATCAAATCACCGGGGGACAACACTGAGTGAAGCTGTGAGTTAATCAAATGAATCAAATGGCCGGGGGACGACACTGAGTGAAGCTGTGAGTTAATCAAATGAATCAAATCACCGGGGGACAACACTGAGTGAAGCTGTGAGTTAATCAAATGAATCAAATGGCCGGGGGACGACACTGAGTGAAGCTGTGAGTTAATCAAATGAATCAAATGGCCGGGGGACGACACTGAGTGAAGCTGTGAGTTAATGAAATGAATCAAATGGCCGGGGGACAACACTGAGTGAAGCTGTGAGTTAATCAAATGAATCAAATGGCCGGGGGACGACACTGAGTGAAGCTGTGAGTTTATCAAATGAATCAAATGGCCGGGGGACAACACTGAGTGAAGCTGTGAGTTAATCAAATGAATCAAATCGCCGGGGGACAACACTGAGTGAAGCTATGAGTTAATCAAATGAATCAAATGGCCGGGGGACAACACTGAGTGAAGCTGTGAGTTAATCAAATGAATCAAATCGCCGGGGGACAACACTGAGTGAAGCTGTGAGTTAATCAAATGAATCAAATGGCCGGGGGACGACACTGAGTGAAGCTGTGAGTTAATCAAATGAATCAAATGGCCGGGGGACAACACTGAGTGAAGCTGTGAGTTAATCAAATGAATCAAATGGCCGGGGGACAACACTGAGTGAAGCTGTGAGTTAATGAAATGAATCAAATCACCGGGGGACAACACTGAGTGAAGCTGTGAGTTAATCAAATGAATCAAATCACCGGGGGACAACACTGAGTGAAGCTGTGAGTTAATCAAATGAATCAAATGGCCATCGACACTGAGTGAAGCTGTGAGTTAATCAAATGAATCAAATGGCCGGGGACGACACTGAGTGAAGCTGTGAGTTAATGAAATGAATCAAATGGCCGGGGGACAACACTGAGTGAAGCTGTGAGTTAATCAAATGAATCAAATGGCCGGGGACGACACTGAGTGAAGCTGTGAGTTAATCAAATGAATCAAATGGCCGGGGACAACACTGAGTGAAGCTGTGAGTTAATCAAATGAATCAAATCTCGGGGACAACACTGAGTGAAGCTGTGAGTTAATCAAATGAATCAAATGGCCGGGGACAACACTGAGTGAAGCTGTGAGTTAATCAAATGAATCAAATCGCGGGGACAACACTGAGTGAAGCTGTGAGTTAATCAAATGAATCAAATGGCCGGGGGACGACACTGAGTGAAGCTGTGAGTTAATCAAATGAATCAAATGGCCGGGGGACAACACTGAGTGAAGCTGTGAGTTAATCAAATGAATCAAATGGCCGGGGGACAACACTGAGTGAAGCTGTGAGTTAATGAAATGAATCAAATCACCGGGGGACAACACTGAGTGAAGCTGTGAGTTAATCAAATGAATCAAATGGCCGGGGGACAACACTGAGTGAAGCTGTGAGTTAATGAAATGAATCAAATCACCGGGGACAACACTGGTGAAGCTGTGAGTTAATCAAATGAATCAAATCACCGGGGGACAACACTGAGTGAAGCTGTGAGTTAATCAAATGAATCAAATCACCGGGGGACAACACTGAGTGAAGCTGTGAGTTAATCAAATGAATCAAATGGCCGGGGGACAACACTGAGTGAAGCTGTGAGTTAATGAAATGAATCAAATCACCGGGGGACAACACTGAGTGAAGCTGTGAGTTAATCAAATGAATCAAATCACCGGGGGACAACACTGAGTGAAGCTGTGAGTTAATCAAATGAATCAAATCACCGGGGACAACACTGAGTGAAGCTGTGAGTTAATCAAATGAATCAAATCACCGGGGGACAACACTGAGTGAAGCTGTGAGTTAATCAAATGAATCAAATGGCCGGGGGACAACACTGAGTGAAGCTGTGAGTTAATCAAATGAATCAAATGGCCGGGGGACAACACTGAGTGAAGCTGTGAGTTAATGAAATGAATCAAATCACCGGGGACAACACTGAGTGAAGCTGTGAGTTAATCAAATGAATCAAATCACCGGGGACAACACTGAGTGAAGCTGTGAGTTAATCAAATGAATCAAATCACCGGGGACAACACTGAGTGAAGCTGTGAGTTAATCAAATGAATCAAATCACCGGGGACAACACTGAGTGAAGCTGTGAGTTAATCAAATGAATCAAATGGCCGGGGACAACACTGAGTGAAGCTGTGAGTTAATCAAATGAATCAAATGGCCGGGGACAACACTGAGTGAAGCTGTGAGTTAATCAAATGAATCAAATGGCCGGGGACAACACTGAGTGAAGCTGTGAGTTGAAATGTATGTGTACAGACATGCTGGAGTTAGTATGGTACAGTTGGCGAGTTCTTCAGATTAGGGAAGTGATATTTTAATAGTTGGGTCTCTCTCACGCTCTCTCTCTCATCCTCCCTCCCTCCCTCTCCCTACCTCCATCCCTCTCCCTACCTCCATCCCTCTCCCTACCTCCCTCTCTCCATCCCTCTCCCTACCTCCATCCCCCTCCCTCCCTCCCTCTCCCTATCTCCATCCCTCTCCCTCCCTCTCCCTACCTCCATCCCTCCCTCCCTCCCTCCCTCCCGCCCCCAGGTGGTGAAGGTAGGAAACAACATCTCCACTTCGCTGACCCTCAACACTGGGGCCCTACAAGGGTGCGTGCTCAGCCCCCTCCTGTACTCCCTGTTCACCCATGACTGCGTGGCCACGCACGCCTCCAACTCAATCTTCAAGTTTGCAGACGACACAACAGTAGTGGGATTGATTACCAACAACAACGAGAGAGCCTACAGGGAGGAGGTGAGGGCCCTCGGAGTGTGGTGTCAGGAAAACAACCTCTCACTGAACTTCCACAAAACAAAGGAGATGATTGTGGACTTCAGGAAACAGCAGAGAGATCACCCCACTAACCACATTAACGGGACAGTAGCGGAGAAGGTGCAAAGTTTTAAGTTCCTCGGCATACAAATATTGCACCTTGCCTATGCCACTCGGCCATCGCTCATCCATATACTTACATGTACATATTCTCATTCACCCCTTTAGATTTGTGTGTATTAGGTAGCTGTTGGGGAATTGTTAGATAACTTGTTAGATATTACTGCACTGTTGGAACTAGAAGCACAAGCGTTCCGCTACACTCGCATTTACATCTGCTAAACATGTGTATGTGACAAATAAAATGTGATTTGATTTGAAGTTACTTGGGTTTAATCCATCACTGTGACACTGTGGTTGGGGGGAAGACAGTATGACTGATCAAATTATGAAAGACAAGTATTGTAATTTTGAATTCATAAAAAATCCTGCAATGTGATTTTCTGGAGAAAAAAAATTATAATTTTGTCTGTCATAGTTGAAGTGTGAAAAAAAAGGGGTGAAAAAAATATTTTTTTAAATTACTGAGGATAATAGCGAACGATATTGCCATATCTTCAATCTAAGTCTACTAGAAAGTGTGTGCCCTCAGGCCTGGATGGAAGAAAAATCATTCCGCTACCCAAGAATAGTAAAGCCCCCTTTACTAGCTAAAATAGCCGACCAATCAGTCTGTTACTAACCCTTAGAAAACTTTTGGAAAAAATTGTGTTTGACCAGATACAATATTATTTTATTGTAAACAAATTGACAACAAACTTTCAGCATATAGAGAAGGACATTCAACAAGCACGACACTTACGCAAATGAGTGATGATTGGCTGAGAGAAATTGAGGATAAAAAGATTGTGGGGGCTGTTTTGTTAGACTTGCGGCTTTTGACATTATCGATCATAGTCTGCTGCTGGAAAAACGTATGTGTTATGGCTTTTACACCCCCTGTTATAATGTGGATAAAGAGTTACCTATCTAACAGAACACAGAGGGTCTTCTTTAATGGAAGCCTCTCCAACAATATCCAGGTAGAATCAGGAGTTCCTCAGGGCAGCTGTCTAGGCCCCTTACTTTTTTTTCCAATCTTTACTAATGACATGCCCTTGAGTTAAGCCAGTGTGTCTATGTTTGCGGATGACTCAACACTATACATGTCAGCTACTACAGCAACTGAAATTACTGCAACACTGAACAAAGAGTTGCAGTTTGTTTCAGAATGTGTGGGAAGGAATAAGTTTGTCCTAAATATAAAAATAAATCAAAATAAAAGCATTGTATTTGGAACAAATCATTCACTAAACCTTAAACCTCATCTAAACCTTGCAATAAATAATGTCGAAATTGAGCAAGTTGAGATGACTAAACTGCTTGGAGTAACACTAGATTGTAAACTGTCATGGTCAAAACATGTTGATACAACAGTAGCTAAGATGTGGAGAAATCTGTCCATAATAAAGCACTGGACTAATGTCAGGTGCCACAAAGAGGGACCTTGGAAAATTACAATAGTCTCAAAACAGGGCAGCACGGCTGGCCCTTAAATGTACACAGAGAGCGAACATATATGACATGCATGTACATCTCTCATGGCTCAAAGAAAGATTGACTTAATCTCTACTTGTTTTTGTAAGAAGTGTTGACAAACTGAATCTACAGAGCTGTCTGTTTAAACTAGTAGCACACAGCTCAGAAACCCATCCATACCCCACAATACATGCCACCAGTCTCATCACAATCCCCAAGTCTAGAGCAGACTATGGGAGGCACACAGTCCCCAAGTCCAGAGCAGACTATGGGAGGCACACAGTCCCCAAGTCCAGAGCAGACTATGGGAGGCACACAGTCCCCAAGTCCAGAGCAGACTATGGGAGGCACACAGTCCCCAAGTCCAGAACAGACTATGGGAGGCACACAGTCCCCAAGTCTAGAGCAGACTATGGGAGGCACACAGTCCCCAAGTCCAGAACAGACTATGGGAGGCACACAGTCCCCAAGTCCAGAACAGACTATGGGAGGCACACAGTCCCCAAGTCTAGAGCAGACTATGGGAGGCACACAGTCCCCAAGTCCAGAACAGACTATGGGAGGCACACAGTCCCCAAGTCCAGAACAGACTATGGGAGGCACACAGTCCCCAAGTCCAGAACAGACTATGGGAGGCACACAGTCCCCAAGTCCAGAACAGACTATGGGAGGCACACAGTCCCCAAGTCCAGAACAGACTATGGGAGCCACACAGTCCCCAAGTCTAGAGCAGACTATGGGAGTTGAAGAGACACACACTCTACACACACACACACACACACACACACACACACACACACTCTACACACACACACACACACACACACACACACACACACACACACACACTCTACACACACATACACATGATAAGACACAGAAACATGATAAGACACACACTACACACACACATACACACACACACATGATAAGACACACACACATACACACGATAAGACACACACTCTACACACACACACACACACACACACACACACACACACACACACACACACATGATAAGACACACACACACATACACATGATAAGACACACACTCTACACACACACACACACACACACATGATAAGACACACACACACACACACATGATAAGACACACACACACACATGATAAGACACACACACACACATGATAAGACACACACACAGACACAGAAACACACATACACATGATAAGACACACACAGACACAGAAACACACACACACATGATAAGACAGACACAGACACAGAAACACATGATAAGACACACACTCTACACACACACATACACATGATAAGACACACACACAGACACAGAAACACACATACACATGATAAGACACACACAGAGACACAGAGACGCATGATAAGACACACACACAGACACAGAAACACACACACACATGATAAGACACACACAGACACAGAAACACACATACACATGATAAGACACACACACAGACACAGAAACACACACACACACTCTACACACACATGTACATGGATGTTGTATTGTAAATACGTGATAGTGGAGTAGTGGCCTGAGGGAACACACTACATGTAGTGGCCTGAGGGAACACACGTGGCCTGAGGGAACACACTACATGTAGTGGCCTGAGGGAACACACTACAGGTAGTGGCCTGAGGGAACACACTACAGGTAGTGGCCTGAGGGAACACACTACATGTAGTGGCCTGAGGGAACACACGTGGCCTGAGGGAACACACTACAGGTAGTGGCCTGAGGGAACACACTACATGTAGTGGCCTGAGGGAACACACTACAGGTAGTGGCCTGAGGGAACACACTACATGTAGTGGCCTGAGGGAACACGCTACATGTATTGGCCTGAGGGAACACGCTACATGTAGTGGCCTGAGGGAACACACTACATGTAGTGGCCTGAGGGAACACACTACATGTAGTGGCCTGAGGGAACACACTACATGAAGTGGCCTGAGGGAACACACTACATGTAGTGGCCTGAGGGAACACACTACATGTAGTGGCCTGAGGGAACACACTACAGGTAGTGGCCTGAGGGAACACACTACATCCAGTGGTCTGAGGGAACACACTACATGTAGTGGCCTGAGGGAACACGCTACATGTATTGGCCTGAGGGAACACGCTACAGGTAGTGGCCTGAGGGAACACACTACATGTAGTGGCCTGAGGGAACATACGTGGCCTGAGGGAACACACTACATGTAGTGGCCTGAGGGAACACACTACATGTATTGGCCTGAGGGAACACGCTACAGGCAGTGGCCTGAGGGAACACACTACATGTAGTGGCCTGAGGGAACACGCTACAGGTAGTGGCCTGAGGGAACACATGTGGCCCGAGGGAACACAGTACATGTATTGGCCTGAGGGAACACACTACATGTAGTGGCCTGAGGGAACACACGTGGCCTGAGGGAACACACTACATGTAGTGGCCTGAGGGAACACACTACATGTATTGGCCTGAGGGAACACACTACATGTAGTGGCCTGAGGGAACACACGTGGCCTGAGGGAACACACTACATGTAGTGGCCTGAGGGAACACGCTACATGTATTGGCCTGAGGGAACACACTAGATGTAGTGGCCTGAGGGAACACGCTACATGTAGTGGCCTGAGGGAACACACTACATGTAGTGGCCTGTGGGAACACACGTGGCCTGAGGGAACACGCTACATGTAGTGGCCTGAGGGAACACACTACATGTAGTGGCCTGAGGGAACACGCTACATGTAGTGGCCTGAGGGAACACACTACATGTAGTGGCCTGAGGGAACACACTACATCCAGTGGCCTGAGGGAACACACTACATGTAGTGGCCTGAGGGAACACACTACATGTAGTGGCCTGAGGGAACACACTACATCCAGTGGCCTGAGGGAACACACTACATCCAGTGGTCTGAGGGAACACGCTACATGTAGTGGCCTGAGGGAACACACTACATGTAGTGGCCTGAGGGAACACACTACATGTAGTGGCCTGAGGGAACACACTACATCCAGTGGCCTGAGGGAACACACTACATCCAGTGGCCTGAGGGAACACACTACATGTAGTGGCCTGAGGGAACATACGTGGCCTGAGGGAACACGCTACAGGTAGTGGCCTGAGGGAACACACTACATCCAGTGGTCTGAGGGAACACACTACATGTAGTGGCCTGAGGGAACACGCTACATGTAGTGGCGTGAGGGAACACACTACATGTAGTGGCCTGAGGGAACACACTACATGTAGTGGCCTGAGGGAACACACTACATCCAGTGGTCTGAGGGAACACACTACATGTAGTGGCCTGAGGGAACACACTACATGTAGTGGCCTGAGGGAACACACTACATCCAGTGGCCTGAGGGAACACACTACATGTAGTGGCCTGAGGGAACACACTACATGTAGTGGCCTGAGGGAACACACTACAGGTAGTGGCCTGAGGGAACACACTACATGTAGTGGCCTGAGGGAACATACGTGGCCTGAGGGAACACACTACATGTAGTGGCCTGAGGGAACACACTACATGTATTGGCCTGAGGGAACACGCTACAGGTAGTGGCCTGAGGGAACACACTACATGTAGTGGCCTGAGGGAACACGCTACAGGTAGTGGCCTGAGGGAACACATGTGGCCCGAGGGAACACACTACATGTATTGGCCTGAGGGAACACACTACATGTAGTGGCCTGAGGGAACACACGTGGCCTGAGGGAACACACTACATGTAGTGGCCTGAGGGAACACGCTACATGTATTGGCCTGAGGGAACACACTACATGTAGTGGCCTGAGGGAACACGCTACATGTAGTGGCCTGAGGGAACACACTACATGTAGTGGCCTGTGGGAACACACGTGGCCTGAGGGAACACACTACAGGTAGTGGCCTGAGGGAACACACTACATGTAGTGGCCTGAGGGAACACGCTACATGTATTGGCCTGAGGGAACACGCTACATGTAGTGGCCTGAGGGAACACACTACATGTAGTGGCCTGAGGGAACACGCTACATGTAGTGGCCTGAGGGAACACACTACATGTAGTGGCCTGAGGGAACACGCTACATGTAGTGGCCTGAGGGAACACACTACATGTAGTGGCCTGAGGGAACACACTACATCCAGTGGCCTGAGGGAACACACTACATGTAGTGGCCTGAGGGAACACACTACATGTAGTGGCCTGAGGGAACACGCTACATGTAGTGGCCTGAGGGAACACACTACATCCAGTGGCCTGAGGGAACACACTACATCCAGTGGTCTGAGGGAACACGCTACATGTAGTGGCCTGAGGGAACACACTACATGTAGTGGCCTGAGGGAACACACTACATGTAGTGGCCTGAGGGAACACACTACATCCAGTGGCCTGAGGGAACACACTACATCCAGTGGCCTGAGGGAACACACTACATGTAGTGGCCTGAGGGAACATACGTGGCCTGAGGGAACACGCTACAGGTAGTGGCCTGAGGGAACACACTACATCCAGTGGTCTGAGGGAACACACTACATGTAGTGGCCTGAGGGAACAACTACATGTAGTGGCGTGAGGGAACACACTACATGTAGTGGCCTGAGGGAACACACTACATGTAGTGGCCTGAGGGAACACACTTCATCCAGTGGTCTGAGGGAACACACTACATGTAGTGGCCTGAGGGAACACACTACATGTAGTGGCCTGAGGGAACACGCTACATGTAGTGGCCTGAGGGAACACACTACATCCAGTGGCCTGAGGGAACACACTACATGTAGTGGCCTGAGGGAACACGCTACAGGTAGTGGCCTGAGGGAACACACTACATGTAGTGGCCTGAGGGAACACGCTACAGGTAGTGGCCTGAGGGAACACACTACATCCAGTGGTCTGAGGGAACACGCTACATGTAGTGGCCTGAGGGAACTTACGTGGCCTTGATGGAACACACTACATGTAGGGGCCCTGAGGGAACACACTACATGTATTGGCCTGAGGGAACACGCTACAGGTAGTGGCCTGAGGGAACACGCTACAGGTAGTGGCCTGAGGGAACACACGTGGCCCGAGGGAACACACTACATGTATTGGCCTGAGGGAACACACTACATGTAGTGGCCTGAGGGAACACACGTGGCCTGATGGAACACACTACATGTAGTGGCCTGAGGGAACACACTACAGGTAGTGGCCTGAGGGAACACACTACAGGTAGTGGCCTGAGGGAACACACGTGGCCTGAGGGAACACACGTGGCCTGAGGGAACACACTACAGGTAGTGGCCTGAGGGAACACACTACATGTAGTGGCCTGAGGGAACACACTACATGTAGTGGCCTGAGGGAACACACTACAGGTAGTGGCCTGAGGGAACACACTACAGGTAGTGGCCTGAGGGAACACACTACATGTAGTGGCCTGAGGGAACACACTACAGGTAGTGGCCTGAGGGAACACACTACAGGTAGTGGCCTGAGGGAACACACTACATGTAGTGGCCTGAGGGAACACACGTGGCCTGAGGGAACACACTACAGGTAGTGGCCTGAGGGAACACACTACATGTAGTGGCCTGAGGGAACACACTACAGGTAGTGGCCTGAGGGAACACACTACATGTAGTGGCCTGGGAACACACTACATGTATTGGCCTGAGGGAACACGCTACATGTAGTGGCCTGAGGGAACACACTACATGTAGTGGCCTGAGGGAACACACTACATGTAGTGGCCTGAGGGAACACGCTACATGTAGTGGCCTGAGGGAACACACTACATGTAGTGGCCTGAGGGAACACACTACATGTAGTGGCCTGAGGGAACACACTACATGTAGTGGCCTGAGGGAACACGCTACATGTAGTGGCCTGAGGGAACACACTACATGTAGTGGCCTGAGGGAACACACTACAGGTAGTGGCCTGAGGGAACACGCTACATCCAGGGGTCTGAGGGAACACACTACATGTAGTGGCCTGAGGGAACACGCTACATGTATTGGCCTGAGGGAACACGCTACAGGTAGTGGCCTGAGGGAACACACTACATGTAGTGGCCTGAGGGAACATACGTGGCCTGAGGGAACACACTACATGTAGTGGCCTGAGGGAACACACTACATGTATTGGCCTGAGGGAACACGCTACAGGTAGTGGCCTGAGGGAACACACTACATGTAGTGGCCTGAGGGAACACGCTACAGGTAGTGGCCTGAGGGAACACATGTGGCCCGAGGGAACACACTACATGTATTGGCCTGAGGGAACACACTACATGTAGTGGCCTGAGGGAACACACGTGGCCTGAGGGAACACACTACATGTAGTGGCCTGAGGGAACACACTACATGTAGTGGCCTGAGGGAACACGCTACATGTATTGGCCTGAGGGAACACACTACATGTAGTGGCCTGAGGGAACACACTACATGTAGTGGCCTGAGGGAACACACTACATGTAGTGGCCTGAGGGAACACACGTGGCCTGAGGGAACACACTACAGGTAGTGGCCTGAGGGAACACACTACATGTAGTGGCCTGAGGGAACACGCTACATGTATTGGCCTGAGGGAACACGCTACATGTAGTGGCCTGAGGGAACACACTACATGTAGTGGCCTGAGGGAACACGCTACATGTAGTGGCCTGAGGGAACACACTACATGTAGTGGCCTGAGGGAACACACGTGGCCTGAGGGAACACACTACATGTAGTGGCCTGAGGGAACACACTACATGTAGTGGCCTGAGGGAACACGCTACATGTATTGGCCTGAGGGAACACACTACATGTAGTGGCCTGAGGGAACACACTACATGTAGTGGCCTGAGGGAACACACTACATGTAGTGGCCTGAGGGAACACAGTGGCCTGAGGGAACACACTACATGTAGTGGCCTGAGGGAACACACTACATGTAGTGGCCTGAGGGAACACACTACATGTATTGGCCTGAGGGAACACGCTACATGTAGTGGCCTGAGGGAACACACTACATGTAGTGGCCTGAGGGAACACGCTACATGTAGTGGCCTGAGGGAACACACTACATGTAGTGGCCTGAGGGAACACACTACATCCAGTGGCCTGAGGGAACACACTACATCCAGTGGCCTGCGGGAATACACTACATGTAGTGTCTTGAGGGAACATACGTGGCCTGAGGGAACACACTACAGGTAGTGGCCTGAGGGAACACACTACATCCAGTGGTCTGAGGGAACACACTACATGTAGTGGCCTGAGGGAACACGCTACATGTAGTGGCGTGAGGGAACACACTACATGTAGTGGCCTGAGGGAACACACTACATGTAGTGGCCTGAGGGAACACACTACATCCAGTGGTCTGAGGGAACACACTACATGTAGTGGCCTGAGGGAACACACTACATGTAGTGGCCTGAGGGAACACGCTACATGTAGTGGCCTGAGGGAACACACTACATCCAGTGGCCTGAGGGAACACACTACATGTAGTGGCCTGAGGGAACACGCTACAGGTAGTGGCCTGAGGGAACACACTACATGTAGTGGCCTGAGGGAACACACGTGGCCTGAGGGAACACACTACAGGTAGTGGCCTGAGGGAACACACTACATGTAGTGGCCTGAGGGAACACGCTACATGTATTGGCCTGAGGGAACACGCTACATGTAGTGGCCTGAGGGAACACACTACATGTAGTGGCCTGAGGGAACACGCTACATGTATTGGCCTGAGGGAACACACTACATGTAGTGGCCTGAGGGAACACACTACATGTAGTGGCCTGAGGGAACACACTACATGTAGTGGCCTGAGGGAACACACGTGGCCTGAGGGAACACACTACAGGTAGTGGCCTGAGGGAACACACTACATGTAGTGGCCTGAGGGAACACACTACATGTATTGGCCTGAGGGAACACGCTACATGTAGTGGCCTGAGGGAACACACTACATGTAGTGGCCTGAGGGAACACACTACATGTAGTGGCCTGAGGGAACACACTACATGTAGTGGCCTGAGGGAACACACTACATCCAGTGGCCTGAGGAACACACTACATCCAGTGGCCTGAGGGAATACACTACATGTAGTGTCTTGAGGGAACATACGTGGCCTGAGGGAACACACTACAGGTAGTGGCCTGAGGGAACACACTACATCCAGTGGTCTGAGGGAACACACTACATGTAGTGGCCTGAGGGAACACGCTACATGTAGTGGCGTGAGGGAACACACTACATGTAGTGGCCTGAGGGAACACACTACATGTAGTGGCCTGAGGGAACACACTACATCCAGTGGTCTGAGGGAACACACTACATGTAGTGGCCTGAGGGAACACACTACATGTAGTGGCCTGAGGGAACACGCTACATGTAGTGGCCTGAGGGAACACACTACATCCAGTGGCCTGAGGGAACACACTACATGTAGTGGCCTGAGGGAACACGCTACAGGTAGTGGCCTGAGGGAACACACTACATGTAGTGGCCTGAGGGAACACGCTACAGGTAGTGGCCTGAGGGAACACACTACATCCAGTGGTCTGAGGGAACACGCTACATGTAGTGGCCTGAGGGAACATACGTGGCCTGAGGGAACACACTACATGTAGTGGCCTGAGGGAACACACTACATGTATTGGCCTGAGGGAACACGCTACAGGTAGTGGCCTGAGGGAACACGCTACAGGTAGTGACCTGAGGGAACACACGTGGCCTGAGGGAACACACTACATGTATTGGCCTGAGGGAACACACTACATGTAGTGGCCTGAGGGAACACACGTGGCCTGAGGGAACACACTACATGTAGTGGCCTGAGGGAACACACTACATGTAGTGGCCTGAGGGAACACGCTACATGTATTGGCCTGAGGGAACACACTACATGTAGTGGCCTGAGGGAACACGCTACATGTAGTGGCCTGAGGGAACACACTACATGTAGTGGCCTGAGGGAACACACGTGGCCTGAGGGAACACACTACAGGTAGTGGCCTGAGGGAACACGCTACATGTATTGGCCTGAGGGAACACGCTACATGTAGTGGCCTGAGGGAACACACTACATGTAGTGGCCTGAGGGAACACACTACATGTAGTGGCCTGAGGGAACACACTACATGTAGTGGCCTGAGGGAACACACTACATGTAGTGGCCTGAGGGAACACACTACATGTAGTGGCCTGAGGGAACACGCTACAGGTAGTGGCCTGAGGGAACACACTACATCCAGTGGTCTGAGGGAACACACTACATGTAGTGGCCTGAGGGAACACGCTACAGGTAGTGGCCTGAGGGAACACACTACATGTAGTGGCCTGAGGGAACACACGTGGCCTGAGGGAACACACTACAGGTAGTGGCCTGAGGGAACACGCTACATGTATTGGCCTGAGGGAACACGCTACATGTAGTGGCCTGAGGGAACACACTACATGTAGTGGCCTGAGGGAACACGCTACATGTAGTGGCCTGAGGGAACACACTACATCCAGTGGCCTGAGGGAACACACTACATCCAGTGGTCTGAGGGAACACGCTACATGTAGTGGCCTGAGGGAACACACTACATGTAGTGGCCTGAGGGAACACACTACATGTAGTGGCCTGAGGGAACACACTACATCCAGTGGCCTGAGGGAACACACTACATCCAGTGGCCTGAGGGAACACACTACATGTAGTGGCCTGAGGGAACATACGTGGCCTGAGGGAACACGCTACAGGTAGTGGCCTGAGGGAACACACTACATCCAGTGGTCTGAGGGAACACACTACATGTAGTGGCCTGAGGGAACACGCTACATGTAGTGGCGTGAGGGAACACACTACATGTAGTGGCCTGAGGGAACACACTACATGTAGTGGCCTGAGGGAACACACTTCATCCAGTGGTCTGAGGGAACACACTACATGTAGTGGCCTGAGGGAACACACTACATGTAGTGGCCTGAGGGAACACGCTACATGTAGTGGCCTGAGGGAACACACTACATCCAGTGGCCTGAGGGAACACACTACATGTAGTGGCCTGAGGGAACACGCTACAGGTAGTGGCCTGAGGGAACACACTACATGTAGTGGCCTGAGGGAACACGCTACAGGTAGTGGCCTGAGGGAACACACTACATCAAGTGGTCTGAGGGAACACGCTACATGTAGTGGCCTGAGGGAACTTACGTGGCCTTGATGGAACACACTACATGTAGGGGCCCTGAGGGAACACACTACATGTATTGGCCTGAGGGAACACGCTACAGGTAGTGGCCTGAGGGAACACGCTACAGAGTGGCCTGAGGGAACACACGTGGCCCGAGGGAACACACTACATGTATTGGCCTGAGGGAACACACTACATGTAGTGGCCTGAGGGAACACACGTGGCCTGAGGGAACACACTACATGTAGTGGCCTGAGGGAACACACTAAAGGTAGTGGCCTGAGGGAACACACTACAGGTAGTGGCCTGAGGGAACACACGTGGCCTGAGGGAACACACGTGGCCTGAGGGAACACACTACAGGTAGTGGCCTGAGGGAACACACTACATGTAGTGGCCTGAGGGAACACACTACATGTAGTGGCCTGAGGGAACACACTACAGGTAGTGGCCTGAGGGAACACACTACAGGTAGTGGCCTGAGGGAACACACTACATGTAGTGGCCTGAGGGAACACACTACAGGTAGTGGCCTGAGGGAACACACTACAGGTAGTGGCCTGAGGGAACACACTACATGTAGTGGCCTGAGGGAACACACGTGGCCTGAGGGAACACACTACAGGTAGTGGCCTGAGGGAACACACTACATGTAGTGGCCTGAGGGAACACACTACAGGTAGTGGCCTGAGGGAACACACTACATGTAGTGGCCTGAGGGAACACGCTACATGTATTGGCCTGAGGGAACACGCTACATGTAGTGGCCTGAGGGAACACACTACATGTAGTGGCCTGAGGGAACACACTACATGTAGTGGCCTGAGGGAACACGCTACATGTAGTGGCCTGAGGGAACACACTACATGTAGTGGCCTGAGGGAACACACTACATGTAGTGGCCTGAGGGAACACACTACATGTAGTGGCCTGAGGGAACACACTACAGGTAGTGGCCTGAGGGAACACACTACATCCAGTGGTCTGAGGGAACACACTACATGTAGTGGCCTGAGGGAACACGCTACATGTATTGGCCTGAGGGAACACGCTACAGGTAGTGGCCTGAGGGAACACACTACATGTAGTGGCCTGAGGGAACATACGTGGCCTGAGGGAACACACTACATGTAGTGGCCTGAGGGAACACACTACATGTATTGGCCTGAGGGAACACGCTACAGGTAGTGGCCTGAGGGAACACACTACATGTAGTGGCCTGAGGGAACACGCTACAGGTAGTGGCCTGAGGGAACACATGTGGCCCGAGGGAACACACTACATGTATTGGCCTGAGGGAACACACTACATGTAGTGGCCTGAGGGAACACACGTGGCCTGAGGGAACACACTACATGTAGTGGCCTGAGGGAACACACTACATGTAGTGGCCTGAGGGAACACGCTACATGTATTGGCCTGAGGGAACACACTACATGTAGTGGCCTGAGGGAACACACTACATGTAGTGGCCTGAGGGAACACACTACATGTAGTGGCCTGAGGGAACACACGTGGCCTGAGGGAACACACTACAGGTAGTGGCCTGAGGGAACACACTACATGTAGTGGCCTGAGGGAACACGCTACATGTATTGGCCTGAGGGAACACGCTACATGTAGTGGCCTGAGGAACACACTACATGTAGTGGCCTGAGGGAACACGCTACATGTAGTGGCCTGAGGGAACACACTACATGTAGTGGCCTGAGGGAACACACGTGGCCTGAGGGAACACACTACATGTAGTGGCCTGAGGGAACACACTACATGTAGTGGCCTGAGGGAACACGCTACATGTATTGGCCTGAGGGAACACACTACATGTAGTGGCCTGAGGGAACACACTACATGTAGTGGCCTGAGGGAACACACTACATGTAGTGGCCTGAGGGAACACACGTGGCCTGAGGGAACACACTACAGGTAGTGGCCTGAGGGAACACACTACATGTAGTGGCCTGAGGGAACACGCTACATGTATTGGCCTGAGGGAACACGCTACATGTAGTGGCCTGAGGGAACACACTACATGTAGTGGCCTGAGGGAACACGCTACATGTAGTGGCCTGAGGGAACACACTACATGTAGTGGCCTGAGGGAACACACTACATCCAGTGGCCTGAGGGAACACACTACATCCAGTGGCCTGCGGGAATACACTACATGTAGTGTCTTGAGGGAACATACGTGGCCTGAGGGAACACACTACAGGTAGTGGCCTGAGGGAACACACTACATCCAGTGGTCTGAGGGAACACACTACATGTAGTGGCCTGAGGGAACACGCTACATGTAGTGGCGTGAGGGAACACACTACATGTAGTGGCCTGAGGGAACACACTACATGTAGTGGCCTGAGGGAACACACTACATCCAGTGGTCTGAGGGAACACACTACATGTAGTGGCCTGAGGGAACACACTACATGTAGTGGCCTGAGGGAACACGCTACATGTAGTGGCCTGAGGGAACACACTACATCCAGTGGCCTGAGGGAACACACTACATGTAGTGGCCTGAGGGAACACGCTACAGGTAGTGGCCTGAGGGAACACACTACATGTAGTGGCCTGAGGGAACACGCTACAGGTAGTGGCCTGAGGGAACACACTACATCCAGTGGTCTGAGGGAACACGCTACATGTAGTGGCCTGAGGGAACATACGTGGCCTGAGGGAACACACTACATGTAGTGGCCTGAGGGAACACACTACATGTATTGGCCTGAGGGAACACGCTACAGGTAGTGGCCTGAGGGAACACGCTACAGGTAGTGACCTGAGGGAACACACGTGGCCCGAGGGAACACACTACATGTATTGGCCTGAGGGAACACACTACATGTAGTGGCCTGAGGGAACACACGTGGCCTGAGGGAACACACTACATGTAGTGGCCTGAGGGAACACACTACATGTAGTGGCCTGAGGGAACACGCTACATGTATTGGCCTGAGGGAACACACTACATGTAGTGGCCTGAGGGAACACGCTACATGTAGTGGCCTGAGGGAACACACTACATGTAGTGGCCTGAGGGAACACACGTGGCCTGAGGGAACACACTACAGGTAGTGGCCTGAGGGAACACGCTACATGTATTGGCCTGAGGGAACACGCTACATGTAGTGGCCTGAGGGAACACACTACATGTAGTGGCCTGAGGGAACACGCTACATGTAGTGGCCTGAGGGAACACACTACATGTAGTGGCCTGAGGGAACACACTACATGTAGTGGCCTGAGGGAACACACTACATGTAGTGGCCTGAGGGAACACGCTACAGGTAGTGGCCTGAGGGAACACACTACATCCAGTGGTCTGAGGGAACACACTACATGTAGTGGCCTGAGGGAACACGCTACAGGTAGTGGCCTGAGGGAACACACTACATGTAGTGGCCTGAGGGAACACGCTACATGTAGTGGCCTGAGGGAACACACTACATGTAGTGGCCTGAGGGAACACGCTACATGTAGTGGCCTGAGGGAACACACTACATCCAGTGGCCTGAGGGAACACACTACATGTAGTGGCCTGAGGGAACACACTACATCCAGTGGCCTGAGGGAACACACTACAGGTAGTGGCCTGAGGGAACACGCTACAGGTAGTGGCCTGAGGGAACACACTACATCCAGTGGTCTGAGGGAACACGCTACATGTAGTGGCCTGAGGGAACATACGTGGCCTGAGGGAACACACTACATGTAGTGGCCTGAGGGAACACACTACATGTATTGGCCTGAGGGAACACGCTACAGGTAGTGGCCTGAGGGAACACACTACATGTAGTGGCCTGAGGGAACACGCTACAGGTAGTGGCCTGAGGGAACACGCTACAGGTAGTGGCCTGAGGGAACACACGTGGCCCGAGGGAACACACTACATGTATTGGCCTGAGGGAACACACTACATGTAGTGGCCTGAGGGAACACACGTGGCCTGAGGGAACACACTACATGTAGTGGCCTGAGGGAACACACTACATGTAGTGGCCTGAGGGAACACGCTACATGTATTGGCCTGAGGGAACACGCTACATGTATTGGCCTGAGGGAACACGCTACATGTATTGGGTAAAATGTTATGTAATGTAATGTCATGTAATATTTTAAACTGTATATAACTGTCTTTAACCCTGCAGTCCTGGCTAAATTCCCAATCTGGCTCTCATACCATCATGGCCACCTAATCATCCCCAGTTTCTAATTGGCTCATTCATACCCCCTCCTCTCCCCTGTAACTATTCCCCAGTTTCTAATTGGCTCATTCATACCCCCTCCTCTCCCCTGTAACTATTCCCCAGTTTCTAATTGGCTCATTCATACCCCCTCCTCTCCCCTGTAACTATTCCCCAGTTTCGAATTGGCTCATTCATACCCCCTCCTCTCCCCTGTAACTATTCCCCAGTTTCTAATTGGCTCATTCATAACCCCTCCTCTCCCCTGTAACTATTCCCCAGTTTCTAATTGGCTCATTCATACCCCCTCCTCTCCCCTGTAACTATTCCCCAGTTTCTAATTGGCTCATTCATACCCCCTCCTCTCCCCTGTAACTATTCCCCAGTTTCTAATTGGCTCATTCATACCCCTCCTCTCCCCTGTAACTATTCCCCAGTTTCTAATTGGCTCATTCATACCCCCTCCTCTCCCCTGTAACTATTCCCCAGTTTCTAATTGGCTCATTCATACCCCCTCCTCTCTCCTGTAACTATTCCCCAGTTTCTAATTGGCTCATTCATACCCCCTCCTCTAACTATTCCCCAGTTTCTAATTGGCTCATTCATACCCCCTCCTCTCTCCTGTAACTATTCCCCAGTTTCTAATTGGCTCATTCATACCCCCTCCTCTCCCCTGTAACTATTCCCCAGTTTCTAATTGGCTCATTCATACCCCCTCCTCTCCCCTGTAACTATTCCCCAGTTTCTAATTGGCTCATTCATACCCCCTCCTCTCCCTGTAACTATTCCCAGTTTCTAATTGGCTCATTCATACCCCCTCCTCTCCCCTGTAACTATTCCCCAGTTTCTAATTGGCTCATTCATACCCCCTCCTCTCCCCTGTAACTATTCCCCAGTTTCTAATTGGCTCATTCATACCCCTCCTCTCCCCTGTAACTATTCCCCAGTTTCTAATTGGCTCATTCATACCCCTCCTCTCCCCTGTAACTAATCCCCAGTTTCTAATTGGCTCATTCATACCCCTCCTCTCCCCTGTAACTATTCCCCAGTTTCTAATTGGCTCATTCATACCCCCTCCTCTCCCCTGTAACTATTCCCCAGTTTCTAATTGGCTCATTCATACCCCCTCCTCTCCCCTGTAACTATTCCCCAGTTTCTAATTGGCTCATTCATACCCCCTCCTCTCCCCTGTAACTATTCCCCAGTTTCTAATTGGCTCATTCATACCCCCTCCTCTCCCCTGTAACTATTCCCCAGTTTCTAATTGGCTCATTCATACCCCCTCCTCTCCCCTGTAACTATTCCCCAGTTTCTAATTGGCTCATTCATACCCCTCCTCTCCCCTGTAACTATTCCCCAGTTTCTAATTGGCTCATTCATACCCCCTCCTCTCCCCTGTAACTATTCCCCAGTTTCTAATTGGCTCATTCATACCCCCTCCTCTCCCCTGTAACTATTCCCCAGTTTCTAATTGGCTCATTCATACCCCCCTCCTCTCCCCTGTAACTATTCCCCAGTTTCTAATTGGCTCATTCATACCCCCTCCTCTCCCCTGTAACTATTCCCCAGTTTCTAATTGGCTCATTCATACCCCTCCTCTCCCCTGTAACTATTCCCCAGTTTCTAATTGGCTCATTCATACCCCCTCCTCTCCCCTGTAACTATTCCCCAGTTTCTAATTGGCTCATTCATACCCCCTCCTCTCCCCTGTAACTATTCCCCAGTTTCTAATTGGCTCATTCATACCCCCTCCTCTCCCCTGTAACTATTCCCCAGTTTCTAATTGGCTCATTCATACCCCCTCCTCTCCCCTGTAACTATTCCACAGTTTCTAATTGGCTCATTCATACCCCCTCCTCTCCCCTGTAACTATTCCCCAGTTTCTAATTGGCTCATTCATACCCCTCCTCTCCCCTGTAACTATTCCCCAGTTTCTAATTGGCTCATTCATACCCCCTCCTCTCCCCTGTAACTATTCCCCAGTTTCTAATTGGCTCATTCATACCCCTCCTCTCCCCTGTAACTAATCCCCAGTTTCTAATTGGCTCATTCATACCCCCTCCTCTCCCCTGTAACTATTCCCCAGTTTCTAATTGGCTCATTCATACCCCCTCCTCTCCCCTGTAACTATTCCCCAGTTTCTAATTGGCTCATTCATACCCCCTCCTCTCCCCTGTAACTATTCCCCAGTTTCTAATTGGCTCATTCATACCCCTCCTCTCCCCTGTAACTATTCCCCAGTTTCTAATTGGCTCATTCATACCCCCTCCTCTCCCCTGTAACTATTCCCCAGTTTCTAATTGGCTCATTCATACCCCCTCCTCTCCCCTGTAACTATTCCCCAGTTTCTAATTGGCTCATTCATACCCCCTCCTCTCCCCTGTAACTATTCCCCAGTTTCTAATTGGCTCATTCATACCCCTCCTCTCCCCTGTAACTATTCCCCAGTTTCTAATTGGCTCATTCATACCCCCTCCTCTCCCCTGTAACTATTCCCCAGTTTCTAATTGGCTCATTCATACCCCCTCCTCTCCCCTGTAACTATTCCCCAGTTTCTAATTGGCTCATTCATACCCCCTCCTCTCCCCTGTAACTATTCCCCAGTTTCTAATTGGCTCATTCATACCCCCTCCTCTCCCCTGTAACTATTCCCCAGTTTCTAATTGGCTCATTCATACCCCTCCTCTCCCCTGTAACTATTCCCCAGTTTCTAATTGGCTCATTCATACCCCTCCTCTCCCCTGTAACTATTCCCCAGTTTCTAATTGGCTCATTCATACCCCCTCCTCTCCCCTGTAACTATTCCCCAGTTTCTAATTGGCTCATTCATACCCCCTCCTCTCCCCTGTAACTATTCCCCAGTTTCTAATTGGCTCAATCATACCCCCTCCTCTCCCCTGTAACTATTCCCCAGGTTGAATATGTAAATTAGAAGGTGTTCTCAGTCAATTTAATTGTAAAATAAGGGTAAAATATATAGACTTGCAATACATACAGCTAAAGTATAAGCACATATGTTAAATGGCTATCCTCTTTACAATGCATTCAAATGAGTCTCTCCAGCAGGGTTTGTCTACAACGAGCTAGTTTGGTATTCCATGGAATTCTCTCTCCCATTTATCTCCATCTGAGGGATTCAAATGAACCTAATTGGCAGTAAATTAGCATTTGTTGCCGAGGGAATTGCAAACGCTGTGTGTGATAGAGAGAGAGAGAGCAGTTATCCAATCACAATGTTGATCATCCTGCATCAGCTGGCACTGGGTGGAGGGGGCAGGGAAGGAAGAGATGGGGGGGGGGAGCAGAGAGGGGGGAGGAGTGTCAGACATGGTAACGGGGGAGGCCGATACATATTTGTGTATTTATTATGGATCCCCATTAGTTCCTGTCAAGACATCAGCTACTCTTCCTGGGGTTTATTATGGATCCCCATTAGTTCCAGCCAAGACAGCAGCTACTCTTCCTGGGGTTTATTATGGATCCCCATTAGTTCCAGCCAAGACAGCAGCTACTCTTCCTGGGGTTTATTAAGGATCCCCATTAGTTCCTGTCAAGACAGCAGCTACCCTGGATTAGACCCTTTTGTCCATTTTCTCCTAAAATGACATCCCCAAATCTAACTGCCTGTAGCTCAGGCCCTGAAGCAACGATATGCATATCATTGGTACCATTTGAACGGAAACACTTTGAAGTTTATGGAAATGTGAAAGGGACGTTTTTTGGCCACTAGATG
>NW_027039564.1:55000-75028 GCF_034236695.1 Oncorhynchus nerka
CAGGGCTCTGTAAGAGCTGATGTGTTACTGTAAATACTGTAGACAGGGAGCTAAGAGCTGAGGTGTTACTGTAAATACTGTAGACAGGGCTCTGTAAGAGCTGAGGTGTTACTGTAAATACTGTAGACAGGGCTCTGTAAGAGCTGAGGTGTTACTGTAAATACTGCAGACAGGGCTCTGTAAGAGCTGAGGTGTTACTGTAAATACTGTAGACAGGGAGCTAAGAGCTGAGGTGTTACTGTAAATACTGTAGACAGGGCTCTGTAAGAGCTGAGGTGTTACTGTAAATACTGCAGACAGGGCTCTGTAAGAGCTGAGGTGTTACTGTAAATACTGTAGACAGGGCTCTGTAAAAGCTGAGGTGTTACTGTAAATACTGCAGACAGGGCTCTGTAAGAGCTGAGGTGTTACTGTAAATACTGTAGACAGGGAGCTAAGAGCTGAGGTGTTACTGTAAATACTGTAGACAGGGAGCTAAGAGCTGAGGTGTTACTGTAAATACTGTAGACAGGGCTCTGTAAGAGCTGAGGTGTTACTGTAAATACTGCAGACAGGGCTCTGTAAGAGCTGAGGTGTTACTGTAAATACTGTAGACAGGGCTCTGTAAGAGCTGAGGTGATACTGTAAATACTGTAGACAGGGCTCTGTAAGAGCTGAGGTGTTACTGTAAATACTGCAGACAGGGTTCTGTAAGAGCACTGGTCACTAATTACAGTCACACAGCATCCTATTGTCTTCACTCCCTCTCTGGTCACTAATTACAGTCACACAGCATCCTATTGTCTTCACTCCCTCTCTGGTCACTAATTACAGTCACACAGCATCCTATTGTCTTCACTCTCTGGTCACTAATTACAGTCACACAGCATCCTATTGTCTTCACTCCCTCTCTGGTCACTAATTACAGTCACACAGCATCCTATTGTCTTCACTCCCTCTCTGGTCACTAATTACAGTCACACAGCATCCTATTGTCTTCACTCCCTCTCTGGTCACTAATTACAGTCACACAGCATCCTATTGTCTTCACTCTCTGTTCACTAATTACAGTCAGGATATCACAAGGCAAACAAACCAACATGGAGGGTTAGAGATGGCTACATTTTAACAACAACAAGGAGACCATAAACACTTCCCCGACAACGTGTGTGTCCCAAATGGCACCCTATGCCCTATGGGACCTGGCCAAAAGTAGTGCACTAGATAGGGAATAGGGTGCCATTTGGAACTCAAACAGAATGCTTTCTGTGTTAATTATATCTAGTGTCTTAGTGATGTTTGAAATGTGGGGCGGTCTATAATTTGTCTCAATTAGAAAGCAATCAAGGTAAAAAAAAAATAAAAAAAAGAGGACTTCTTTAGCTAATAATCACACATCACAAAGAGGTAGGTCTTTCTTTCAGGAGTCTGTTGTGTTTCTGATCAATAGGGTTATCTTTGAATATGAAAACTTCTTTGTCATGTAAAACAGTGCTGGGTTAGATTTAAAGGGCCCAAAGAGTGTTTAGGGAGGGTCTGAACACTTCAGAACAGCATGTGTGTTTTCATTAGCCAAGCGGTGCAGTACGTAGTAATGTCCCAGTTTATCAGCAGAGGTGGTTAAAACACACGTTTTCTGTCTAGGGGAGGGAGGGAGGGAGGGAGGGAGGGAGGGTCGGGAGGGAGGGAGGGACGAACCGATGGAGAGAGGGAGGGACAGTTTAAATTATAGGTGTGTTGAGGTATTCAACTTCTGCCACCCTCCCCGAACCTCACTCATCCATTCCTTTCCTTCCTCCCCCATTCTCACCCAGTCACCCCTAGCCTCCCCAATTCTCACCCAGTCACCCCTAGCCTCCCCAATTCTCACCCAGTCACCCCTAGCCTCCCCCATTCTCACCCAGTCACCCCTAGCCTCCGCCATTCTCACCGAGTCGGGATGCTGCCCTTCTAGGCAGAGTTCCTCTGTCCAGTGTCTCTGTTCTTTCGCCCCTCTTTTCTTTTTATTGGCCAGTCTGAGATATGGCTTTTTCTTTGCATCTCTGCCTAGAAGGCCAGCATCCCGGAGTCGCCACTTCACTGTTGACGTTGAGACTGGTGTTTTGCGGGTATTATTTAATGAAGCTGCCAGTTGAGGACTTGCCAGTTGAGCACTCTAATGTACTTGTCCTCTTGCTCAGTTGTGCACCGGGGCTTCCCACTCCTCTTTCTATTCTGGTTAGAGACAGTTTGCGCTGTTCTGTGAAAGGAGTAGTACACAGCGCTGTACAAGATCTTCAGTTTCTTGGCAATTTCTCACATGGAATAGCCTTCATTTCTTATAACAAGAATAGACTGACGAGTTTCAGAAGAAAGTTCTTTGTTTCTGGCCATTTTGAGCCTGTAATCGAACCCACAAATGCTGATGCTCCAGATACTCAACTAGTCTAAAGAAGGCCAGTTTTATTGCTTCTTTTAATCAGAACAGTTTTCAGCTGTGCTAACAAAATTGCAAAAGTGTTTTCTAATGATCACTTAACCTTTTAAAATGCTAAACTTGGATTAGCTAACACAACGTGCCATTGGAACACAGGGGGGATGGTTGCTGATAATGGGCCTCTGAACGCCTATGTAGATATTCCATTAAAAAATCAGCCGTTGCCAGCTACAACAGTCATTTACAACATTAAGAATATCTACACTGTATTTCTGATCAATTTGATGTTATTTTAAATGGACAAAAAAAATGTGCTTTTCTTTAAAAAAACAAGGACATTTGTAAGTGACCCCAAACTGTTGAACGGCAGCGTCCATCACAGCCTTTTCTCTGTAGTGAAGCCAAAACACAAAAACAATAACTGTGTTCATAAGTATCCCAGAGGAAATGGTGTGCCCAGTCATTGGTATTATTCAGGCTACGCCATGGTGCCATGGTTCAGAGAAACAATATTCAAGGTGTTTAACTCAATAGGTTTGCACAGAACGTATTACAGTTCTCTGAGAAAATGAGGCTTTCTCCAATAAAAACACAAGCACATGACAAAATAAGCAAAAAAATAATAATGATTCAAATTCAGAGAATCATTATTAAGTATTCCATGAAAGCATTGAAGGTCGGACCAAGGCCGAAACGTTGACAAGGAGGAGGAGGATAAAGAGGAGGAGGAGGAAGAGGATGAAGAGGAGGAGGAGGAAGAGGACAAAGAGGAGGAGGAGGAAGATGATAAAGAGGAGGATAAAGAGGAGGAGGAGGATAAAGAGGAGGAGGAGGAAGAGGATAAAGAGGGGGAGGAGGAAGAGGATGAAGAGGAGGAGGAGGAAGAGGACAAAGAGGAGGAGGAGGAAGAGGATAAAGAGGAGGATAAAGAGGAGGAGGAGGAAGAGGATAAAGAGGGGGAGGAGGAAGAGGACGAAGAGGAGGAGGAGGAAGAGGACAAGAGGAGGAGGAGGAAGAGGATAAAGAGGAGGATAAAGAGGAGGAGGAGGAAGAGGATAAAGAGGGGGAGGAGGAAGAGGATGAAGAGGAGGAGGAGGAAGAGGACAAAGAGGAGGTGGATGAAGAGGACAAAGAGGAGGATAAAGAGGAGGAGGAGGATGAAGAGGAGGAGGAGGATGAAGAGGAGGAGGAGGAAGAGGATGAAGAGGAAGAGGATAAAGAGGAGGATAAAGAGGAGGGGGAGGATAAAGAGGAGGAGGAGGAAGAGGATAAAGAGGGGGAGGAGGAAGAGGATGAAGAGGAGGAGGAGGAAGAGGACAAAGAGGAGGTGGATGAAGAGGATAAAGAGGAGGTTAAAGGAGGAGGAGGATAAAGAGGAGGAGGAGGAAGAGGGGGAGGAGGAAGAGGATGAAGAGGAGGAGGAGGAAGAGGACAAAGAGGAGGTGGAGGAAGAGGATAAAGAGGAGGTTAAAGAGGAGGGGGAGGATAAAAGAGGAGGGGAGGAAGAGGATAAAGAGGGGGACGAGGAAGAGGATGAAGAGGACAAAGAGGAGGTGGAGGAAGAGGATAAAGAGGAGGAGGAGGATAAAGAGGAGGAGGATAAAGAGGATGAGGAGGATAAAGAGGAGGAGGAGGATAAAGAGGAGGAGGATAAAGAGGATGAGGAGGAAGAGGATAAAGAGGAGGAGGAGGATAAAGAGGAGGAGGAGGATAAAGAGGAGGGGATAAAGAGGAGGGGAGGATAAAAAGGAGGGGGAGGAAGAGGATAAAGAGGAGGGAGGAGGATAAAGAGGAGGGGGAGGATAAAGAGGAGGAGGAGGATAAAGAGGAGGAGGAGGATAAAGAGGATGAGGAGGAAGAGGATAAAGAGGAGGAGGAGGAAGAGGATAAAGAGGAGGAGGAGGAAGAGGATAAAGAGGAGGAGGAGGAAGAGGATAAAGAGGAGGAGGAGGAAGAGGATAAAGAGGAGGAGGAGGAAGAGGATAAAAGAGGAGGAGGAGGAAGAGGATAAAGAGGAGGAGGATAAAGAGGATGAGGAGGATAAAAGGAGGGGGAGGAGGAGGAGGAGGAGGAGGAGGAGGAGGAGGAGGAAGAGGATAAAGAGGAGGAGGAGGATAAAGAGGAGGAGGAGGATAAAGAGGAGGAGGAGGAAGAGGATAAAGAGGAGGAGGAGGAGGAGGAGGAGGAGGAAGAGGATAAAGAGGAGGAGGAGGATAAAGAGGAGGAGGAGGATAAAGAGGGTAAAGAGGAGGAGGATAAAGAGGAGGAGGAGGATAAAGAGGAGGAGGAGGATAAAAAGGAGGGGGAGGATAAAGAGGAGGAGGAGGATAAAGAGGAGGAGGAGGATAAAGAGGAGGGGGAGGAAGAGGATAAGAGGAGGAGGAGGAGGATAAAGAGGGGGAGGAGGAAGAGGATGAAGAGGAGGAGGAGGAAGAGGACAAAGAGGAGGTGGAGGAAGAGGATAAAGAGGAGGATAAAGAGGAGGGGAGGATAAAGAGGAGGAGGAGGAAGAGGATAAAGAGGGGGGAGGAGGAAGAGGATGAAGAGGAGGAGGAGGAAGAGGACAAAGAGGAGGTGGAGGAAGAGGATAAAGAGGAGGGGGAGGATAAAGAGGAGGAGGAGGAAGAGGATAAAGAGGGGAGGAGGAAGAGGATGAAGAGGAGGAGGAGGAAGAGGACAAAGAGGAGGTGGAGGAAGAGGATAAAGAGGAGGTTAAAGGAGGAGGATAAAGAGGAGGAGGAGGAGGAAGAGGATAAAGAGGGGGAGGAGGAAGAGGATGAAGAGGAGGAGGAGGAAGAGGACAAAGAGGAGGTGGAGGAAGAGGATAAAGAGGAGGGGAGGATAAAGAGGAGGAGGAGGAAGAGGATAAAGAGGAGGGGGAGGAAGAGGATAAAGAGGAGGATAAAGAGGAGGAGGAGGATAAAGAGGAGGAGGGGATAAAAAGGAGGGGAGGAAGAGGATGAAGAGGAGGAGGATAAAGAGGAGGAGGAGGGATAAAGAGGAGGAGGAAAAGGAAGGGGATAAAGAGGAGGGGAGGGATAAAGAGGAGGTGGAGGAAGAGGATAAAGAGGAGGAGGAGGATAAAGAGGAGGAGGAAAAGGAAGGGGATAAAGAGGAGGAGGGGGATAAAGAGGTGGAAAAGGAAGGGGATAAAGAGGGAGGAGGGATAAGAGGAGGAGGAGGAAGAGGACAAAGAGGAGGAGGAGGACAAAGAGGAGGAGGAGGAAGGGGATAAAGAGGAGGAGGAGGATAAAGAAGAGGAGGAGGGATAAAGAGGAGGAGGAGGGATAAAGAGGAGGAGGAAAAGGAAGGGGATAAAGAGGAGGGGAGGGATAAAGAGGAGGAAGAGGAAGAGGATAAAGAGGAGGAGGAGGATAAAGAGGAGGAGGAGGATAAAGAGGAGGAAGAGGATAAAGAGGAGGAGGGGGAGGTATAAGCCAGAGGAAGATGAGTGCTACCCAGAAACACTCACGTCTCTAATAACTCCTTTACAATGAGTCATCATGGAATCATTACTTTCAACCACACACACACACACACACACACACCTCCTTTACAATAAGTCATAATTTAATCATTACTTTCAACCACACACACACACACACACACAATATTCACAACATCAATTCAAAAACACACTCCTACACACACACACAATGGATTAATCTTGCAGAACACACACAGTCCTAATGAGAGTTGTGTGACTGGTTGAAGTTTTCAACCATTAGGTATATTCTGGGCTGTTTTTTTGCACAGTGCAACCCTGAGGTCATGCTCAGCGTGGTGTCTGTTTTTGTACTTGAGTTGAGATCCCTGACTCACGTAGGTAATGTGGAGCCAAACTGGACCAGAACCTCTACTGCTTTCTCTCAGTCAGGAGACAGGATACCTCTTCCTGCTGTAGATGAGCAAACCCAGAACTGTGTGTGTGTGTATGTGTGTGTTCGTGTGTGTGTGTGTCTCTCTGTCTGTGTGTGTGTGTGTGTGTGTGTGTGTGTGTGTGTGTGTGTGTGTGTGTGTGTGTGTGTGTGTTACGGATACAGTTATCCTGTGTGTGTGTGTATCCTGTGTGTGTTTCTTTTCTCTCCTTCTCCCCTCACAGGTGAAAACCATCACTCCCCAATCAGTCAACAATCAATCATCAATCAGAAGACACACCTCCTCCTATTTCCTACCCTATCACAGTTCCTTCCCCATGGTTTAAAAACCCCATCATTTGTTTGCTCTAGAGCTCAATCTCTAGCTCAATCTCTAGCTTAATCTCTCTGTAAATACCATGTCTGTAGGTCTCTGTGTTTCACTCTCGCTTTGTGTCTTAACCTCTCTTTTGTTTAAGCACCTCATAGCACTTTGTCATCACCTGTGAGTATTGTTTTTGGTTATGGTGTTTGTTTGTTGCTGGTGGGAAAAGGGGAAACCAAAACAAGTCGCCCATGGGCATACACTACCCGTAGGTGAACTTTGTTAAATACACTAGTTAGAACTGGGCGGACCACCCACTGTATTTTTGGTTAGTTAGCTGTTGTTAAAGTAGGCTAGTCTAGCTTAGGGGTGTTTTTGAATACTTATTGTTTCTTTTCTTGGGTCCAGCTCAGCCCCTTTTCCTGCTCCCCCCATTACCGTGTGTTTATAAATAAACCTAGAGTTTGACGGTAGATTTCTGTTGTCGTGGTTATTTCGTGCACACTTTTACTTTGTCACAATAATAATTTGCTATGAGTTATGTTACGGGTCTCATTACCATCCCCCCTAGACTGTCGGGCCAAAAGGGATTCGTAACATAAGTGGGGCCTCGTCCGGGATCTGTCATAACTGACACCCATGCCGCTCATGTAGATTGTTGTAGTGGTATAGTTCAGTGTTGAGCGTCATAGCTGAAGTAGCATTAGTGTTTGCTATTTTCTTTGGCACTTGTGAAGTAGTGTAAAATGACTACTTTTGATTTGAGATCTTTTTTGGATAACCCTTCTTGGGAGGTTTTTGACAAAGGTCGTAGAGTTGATTTAATGACCTTGGCTGACCATTATTCAGTATCGATTCCGCAGAGTTTAGTTAAGGCGGAGGTTAAACAGCTAGTATTAAATGTATTGTTGGAAGAGCAGGTGCTTGTGTTACCGCTGCCTGAGCCTACTACCCCTGTAGGGGATGTTGCTGCTCCTGTAAGCCCATTGGTGTCTGATAATGAGGGCGAGGCTAAAACACCAGCCACATTGTCCCGTTTTGATCCACTCTCCCCACTGTCAAATGGTGATGCCAGGAGGGATGTCCGTTTAGCACAGTTCCAACTGGAGGTGGAAGAGAGAGCCCAAATTAGGCGAGAGACTCTCCAGGTGGAGATGTGTAAAATAGAGGCAGAAAAAGAACGAGAACAACGACATTTGGAGATGTGTAAAATTGAGGCAGACAGAGAACAAAGGCAGTTGGAGTTCAAAATGCGCCAGATGGAACTGGAGGCAGAGACAGCGAGGCTAGCCTCCGGTCCTACTGTGCCTGTTTGTGAGCCGTCCTCACCTGCTGTGTCCTCAAACACGTTTGACATTAGTAGGCAGATTGCCTTAGTACCTTTGTTCAGAGAGTCAGAGGTTGACTCCTATTTTTGTGTATTTGAGCGTAGAGCCGTAGCATTGAAATGGCCTGAAGATGTATGGTGCCTATTACTTCAGTGTAAATTAACTGGTAAAGCTCAAGAGGTTTTGTCAGCGTTACCTCTGGAGGACAGTTTGAATTATGAAGTGGTCAAAGCTACGGTTCTTCGTGCCTATGAGCTTGTGCCTGAGGCATACCGACAGAGATTTAGGTCTCATAGAAAGTCTTCTAGTAAGACTTATGTGGAATTTGCTAGAGACAAGGGAAAACTGTTTGATAAATGGCATGCTGCTAGTAAGGTCTTGGCTATAACTGCATTCCCTGCACCTACCACCAGACGAGAGCTACGCCGCTTTTTAGGGATGGTTGGCTACTACCGTAGCTTCTGTAAGAACTTCTCTGCGGTAGTTGCTCCATTGACCGATTTGCTTAGTCCAGCTAGATCATTTGTGTGGTCCCCTGATTGTAAGAGAGCTTTTGAATCAGCGAAAGCACTCTTATGTAGTACACCTGTACTTGCTGCTCCAGATTTTGAACAACCGTTCAAACTTGAGGTAGATGCTAGTGCCAGAGGTGCTGGTGCTGTTCTACTGCAGCAGGACAAGAGTGGAGTGGATCATCCCGTTTGTTATTTTTCACGTAAATGTAATAAATGTCAAACAAACTATGCGACAATAGAACAAGAAGCTCTTGCTTTGTTGTTGGCTCTGCAATACTTTGAAGTATATATTGGTTCCAGTGCCCTACCAGTGATTGTATATACTGACCATAACCCCTTAGTTTTTCTCCACCGAATGTACAACCAGAACCAGCGCCTTATGCGTTGGGCGCTGATTGTACAAAATTATAATTTGGAGATCCGCCACAAAAAGGGTTCTGATAATGTATTGGCAGATGCTTTGTCTCGTGTGTGAAAATGATTTCTGTATGTTTTGCAAGGTTGTGAGTATTCATTGAAATACTGTAGTCGCAACCCCTAGGGTTGCTCTTTTCAGGGTGGGAGTGTTACGGATACAGTTATCCTGTCTATGTGTGTATCCTGTGTGTGTTTCTTTTCTCTCCTTCTCCCCTCACAGGTGAAAACCATCACTCCCCAATCAGTCAACAATCAATCATCAATCAGAAGACACACCTCCTCCTATTTCCTACCCTATGAAGAAGGGGATCCCCCAGGGAGCCATACAGGGAGCCATACAGGGAGCCATACAGGGATCCCCCAGGGAGCCATACAAGTTAAAACCGCCACTGCATCACTGTATTGTGTGGGGAACACACACGTTGCCCCCCCACCCACCCCCTCTTCTTCTCCACATGTTGTCATGAGCACAGAGCCAGACACACCTCTCTAATGTGACATTACCCTCTAGGAACAGCTCTGGGCTGTGATGTGCTTCCTCTTCACCAGTCTGCTAAGGTTCATTGCCTTTATTTTTGGACAAAAGGTATTTTCTTACCCCCCCCTCAAAAAAAAAAAACCTGAATGTGAAATAAGTCATTATTTTGACGTTGAAGCTAACCAATAAACATCGATATATGTCAAGCATCACATATTTATGGGACGGGTTTCATTCTCACTGGAAGCCAACTGCATATTTGTCAAATGTCACCTGGCTTGCTTATAGCTCCTTAAAATGGATGGGAAGAGTTCTACCATGTGAGTAGTGAGGATGGCTTATCTCTGAGTGTGTGTGTGTGTGTGTGTGTGTGTGTGTGTGTGTGTGTGTGTTCTTTCTCCATCTGTAAGACCTGACATTTACACACTAGAATAGGAGGAGAGAAAGAGAACGGGGGAAAAAACTCCTGAAAGACACTCAGTGGCCCGACCTGCTGGAGATGAAATCACAATGGACGACGACACTGCCCTGTCATAGAGAGAGCTCTCTGTGGGAATGAGATACAGGGACAAAAGTAAGTAAGGTGAGGAGAGAGACAGAGAGGGAGGGGAGGGAGGGAGAGAGGGGAGGGGAGAGAGAGAGAGAGATGGGGGAGGGGAGGGGAGAGAGAGAGGAGAGAGGGGGAGGGGAGAGAGAGAGAGAGAGAGAGAGAGAGGGAGGGAGGGGGGGGAGGGAGAGAGAGAGAGAGAGAGGGGGAGGGAGGGAGAGAGAGAGAGAGAGAGAGGGAGAGAGGAGAGGAGAGGAGAGGAGAGAGGAGAGGAGAGGAGAGGAGAGGGGGTGAGGAGAAGGGAGGAAAACAAAGTGGAAGTGATGACTGAGGAAAGAAGAGAGAGAGAACCAACATCCCGGGTTCTGCATCAGGACTATGTTTTCACAGAGATACCACCAATCTATGTTGTTTCCTGTGGAGAGGAGAGGAGAGGAGAGGAGAGGAGAGGAGAGGAGAGGAGAGGAGAGGAGAGGAGAGGAGAGAGAGAGAGAGAGAGAGAACCAACATCCCGGGCTCTGCATCAGGACTATGTTTTCACAGAGATACCACCAATCTATGTTGTTTCCTGTCTTGTTCCCTGTGGTTAGAAAGACACAAGATATCTGAGATACAGTGACAAGATCCTGAGGCCCATTATCGTGCCGTTCATCCTCCGTCATCACCTCATGTCTCAGCATGATAATGCACGGCCCCGTGTCGCATGAATCTGTACACAATTCCTGGTAGCTGAAAATGTCCCAGTCTTTCCATGGCCTGCATATTCTCCAGACATGTCACCCGTTGAGCATGTTTGGGATGCTCTGGATCTACGTGTACAACAGCGTGTTCTAGATACCGCCAATATCCAGCAACTTAGCACAGCTATTGAAGAGGAGTGGCACAACATTCCCCAGGCCACAATCAACAGCCTGATCAACTCTATGTGAAGGAGATGTGTCACGCTCCATGAGGCAAATGGTTTGTCACACCAGATACTGACTGGTTTTCTGATCCACTCCTCTACGTTTTTGTGAAGGTTTCTGTGAACAACAGATGCATATCTGTTTTCCCAGTCATATGAAATCCATAGATTAGGACCTAATTAATTTATTTAAATGTAATGATTTCCTTATATGAACTGTAACTCAGTAAAACCCGTTTAAATAATGGTTTCTGTTTTTGTTCAGTATAAATAGCCAAGAAACACAAGAACAAAGTCTCACTTCAGTCCACTTTCATTTCTAGTAAATTGTCAAACTTTTTTGCCTGTGCGCAGTGCTTTTAAAAATGAATATTTCACTCAGCTCTTCTTGTGCTCACTGGGACAGGCCAGCTGCATGGTTTAGTAGTGTCATGATGACTGGGACAGGCCAGCTGCATGGTTTAGTAGTGTCATGATGACTGGGACAGGCCAGCTGCATGGTTTAGTAGTGGGATGATGACTGGGACAGGCCAGCTGCATGGTTTAGTAGTGGGATGATGACTGGGACAGGCCAGCTGCATGGTTTAGTAGTGTCATGATGACTGGGACAGGCCAGCTGCATGGTTTAGTAGTGTCATGATGACTGGGTCAGGCCAGCTACATGGTTTAGTAGTGTCATGATGACTGGGACAGGCCAGCTGCATGGTTTAGTAGTGTCATGATGACTGGGACAGGCCAGCTGCATGGTTTAGTAGTGTCATGATGACTGGGACAGGCCAGCTGCATGGTTTAGTAGTGTCATGATGACTGGGACAGGCCAGCTGCATGGTTTAGTAGTGTCATGATGACTGGGACAGGCCAGCTGCATGGTTTAGTAGTGTCATGATGACTGGGACAGGCCAGCTGCATGGTTTAGTAGTGTCATGATGACTGGGACAGGCCAGCTGCATGGTTTAGTAGTGTCATGATGACTGGGACAGGCCAGCTGCATGGTTTAGTAGTGTCATGATGACTGGGTCAGGCCAGCTACATGGTTTAGTAGTGTCATGATGACTGGGACAGGCCAGCTACATGGTTTAGTAGTGTCATGATGACTGGGTCAGGCCAGCTGCATGGTTTAGTAGTGTCATGATGACTGGGACAGGCCAGCTGCATGGTTTAGTAGTGTCATGATGACTGGGACAGGCCAGCTGCATGGTTTAGTAGTGTCATGATGACTGGGACAGGCCAGCTGCATGGTTTAGTAGTGTCATGATGACTGGGACAGGCCAGCTGCATGGTTTAGTAGTGTCATGATGACTGGGACAGGCCAGCTGCATGGTTTAGTAGTGTCATGATGACTGGGACAGGCCAGCTGCATGGTTTAGTAGTGTCATGATGACTGGGACAGGCCAGCTGCATGGTTTAGTAGTGTCATGATGACTGGGACAGGCCAGCTGCATGGTTTAGTAGTGTCATGATGACTGGGACAGGCCAGCTGCATGGTTTAGTAGTGTCATGATGACTGGGACAGGCCAGCTGCATGGTTTAGTAGTGTCATGATGACTGGGTCAGGCCAGCTACATGGTTTAGTAGTGTCATGATGACTGGGACAGGCCAGCTGCATGGTTTAGTGTCATGATGTGACAGGCCAGCTGCATGGTTTAGTAGTGTCATGATGACTGGGACAGGCCAGCTGCATGGTTTAGTAGTGTCATGATGACTGGGACAGGCCAGCTGCATGGTTTAGTAGTGTCATGATGACTGGGACAGGCCAGCTGCATGGTTTAGTAGTGTCATGATGACTGGGACAGGCCAGCTGCATGGTTTAGTAGTGTCATGATGACTGGGACAGGCCAGCTGCATGGTTTAGTAGTGTCATGATGACTGGGACAGGCCAGCTGCATGGTTTAGTAGTGTCATGATGACTGGGTCAGGCCAGCTACATGGTTTAGTAGTGTCATGATGACTGGGACAGGCCAGCTACATGGTTTAGTAGTGTCATGATGACTGGGACAGGCCAGCTGCATGGTTTAGTAGTGTCATGATGACTGGGACAGGCCAGCTGCATGGTTTAGTAGTGTCATGATGACTGGGACAGGCCAGCTGCATGGTTTAGTAGTGTCATGATGACTGGGACAGGCCAGCTGCATGGTTTAGTAGTGTCATGATGACTGGGACAGGCCAGCTGCATGGTTTAGTAGTGTCATGATGACTGGGACAGGCCAGCTGCATGGTTTAGTAGTGTCATGATGACTGGGACAGGCCAGCTGCATGGTTTAGTAGTGTCATGATGACTGGGACAGGCCAGCTACATGGTTTAGTAGTGTCATGATGACTGGGACAGGCCAGCTGCATGGTTTAGTAGTGTCATGATGACTGGGACAGGCCAGCTAGTGTCATGATGATGGGTCAGGTTTGGTTTAGTGTCATGATGACTGGGACAGGCCAGCTGCATGGTTTAGTAGTGTCATGATGACTGGGACAGGCCAGCTGCATGGTTTAGTAGTGGGATGATGACTGGGACAGGCCAGCTGCATGGTTTAGTAGTGTCATGATGACTGGGACAGGCCAGCTGCATGGTTTAGTAGTGGGATGATGACTGGGACAGGCCAGCTGCATGGTTTAGAGTGTCATGATGACTGGGACAGGCCAGCTGCATGGTTTAGTAGTGTCATGATGACTGGGACAGGCCAGCTGCATGGTTTAGTAGTGGGATGATGACTGGGTCAGGCCAGCTGCATGGTTTAGTAGTGTCATGATGACTGGGACAGGCCAGCTGCATGGTTTAGTAGTGGGATGATGACTGGGTCAGGCCAGCTGCATGGTTTAGTAGTGTCATGATGACTGGGACAGGCCAGCTGCATGGTTTAGTAGTGGGATGATGACTGGGACAGGCCAGCTGCATGGTTTAGTAGTGTCATGATGACTGGGACAGGCCAGCTGCATGGTTTAGTAGTGGGATGATGACTGGGACAGGCCAGCTGCATGGTTTAGTAGTGGGATGATGACTGGGTCAGGCCAGCTGCATGGTTTAGTAGTGGGATGATGACTGGGACAGGCCAGCTGCATGGTTTAGTAGTGCCATGATGACTGGGACAGGCCAACTGCATGGTTTAGTAGTGGGATGATGACTGGGACAGGCCAGCTGCATGGTTTAGTAGTGTCATGATGACTGGGACAGGCCAGCTGCATGGTTTAGTAGTGGGATGATGACTGGGACAGGCCAGCTGCATGGTTTAGTAGTGTCATGATGACTGGGACAGGCCAGCTGCATGGTTTAGTAGTGTCATGATGACTGGGACAGGCCAGCTGCATGGTTTAGTAGTGGGATGATGACTGGGACAGGCCAGCTGCATGGTTTAGAGTGTCATGATGACTGGGACAGGCCAGCTGCATGGTTTAGTAGTGTCATGATGACTGGGACAGGCCAGCTGCATGGTTTAGTAGTGGGATGATGACTGGGACAGGCCAGCTGCATGGTTTAGTAGTGTCATGATGACTGGGACAGGCCAGCTGCATGGTTTAGTAGTGTCATGATGACTGGGACAGGCCAGCTGCATGGTTTAGTAGTGTCATGATGACTGGGACAGGCCAGCTACATGGTTTAGTAGTGTCATGATGACTGGGACAGGCCAGCTGCATGGTTTAGTAATGTGATGATGACTGGGACAGGCCAGCTGCATGGTTTAGTAGTGTCATGATGACTGGGACAGGCCAGCTGCATGGTTTAGTAGTGTCATGATGACTGGGACAGGCCAGCTGCATGGTTTAGTAGTGTCATGATGACTGGGACAGGCCAGATGCATGGTTTAGAGTGTCATGATGACTGGGACAGGCCAGCTACATGGTTTAGTAGTGTCATGATGACTGGGACAGGCCAGCTACATGGTTTAGTAGTGTCATGATGACTGGGTCAGGCCAGCTGCATGGATTGGAGTGTCATGATGACTGGGACAGGCCAGCTGCATGGTTTAGAGTGTCATGATGACTGGGACAGGCCAGCTGCATGGTTTAGAGTGTCATGATGACTGGGACAGGCCAGCTGCATGGTTTAGAGTGTCATGATGACTGGGACAGGCCAGCTCCACGGGGCTTCATGGTTTAGTGTGAAGAGGGAATCTTTGTCCACAGCCGGCTCTCTCTGTCTCTGTTAAACCTGTCTATATGTTGTCGCCAATGAGCCTGGGGACGAAATGAGATGCAAGGTGCACTCAGTGTGCACTTTGTCATTACCATGACAACTACCAAAGGTCCTGTCAAAGGTGAACTGCTCACTTTGAGAATTTAATCTGAAAAAAGTCCAGTCCAACTGTAGGTCTGTGCAACAAATTCAGTCCAACTGTAGGTCTGTGCAGCAAATTCAGTCCAACTGCAGGTCTGTGCAGCAAATCCAGTCCAACTGCAGGTCTGTGCAGCAAATCCAGTCCAACTGCAGGTCTGTGCAGCAAATCCAGTCCAACTGCAGGTCTGTGCAACAAATCCAGTCCAACTGCAGGTCTGTGCAGCAAATCCAGTCCAACTGCAGGTCTGTGCAGCAAATTCAGTCCAACTGTAGGTCTGTGCAGCAAATTCAGTCCAACTGCAGAGAATCAACAGAGATCATCAACCACTGTGGTGGTTATGGGAGAATCAACAGAGATCATCAACCACCACCATGGTTATGGGAGAATCAACAGAGATCATCAACCACCATGGTTATGAGAGAATCAACAGAGATCATCAACCACCATGGTTATGAGAGAATCAACAGAGATCATCAACCACCACCGTGGTTATGGGAGAATCAACAGAGATCATCAACCACCGTGGTTATGAGAGAATCTACAGAGATCATCAACCACCATGGTTATGAGATAATCAACAGAGATCATCAACCACCATGGTTATGGGAGAATCTACAGAGATCATCAACCACCATGGTTATGAGAGAATCAACAGAGATCATCAACCACCATGGTTATGGGAGAATCTACAGAGATCATCAACCACCATGGTTATGAGAGAATCTAATTAGCATACTCCTCGCGTCCTCTCTCCTCACCTCCTTTGTTGATTGGATGAGAAAACCAGAGGTCCTTCCCTCTGACTTTCTCCTCCAATGGGTTTTGAGAAGGAGGCGAGCAGAGAGGAAGTGAGGAGTACGCAATTGAGATTCTCCCACAGTCCCAATTAGCTCTCCTTCCTACCAAAGTGTGCAATTGTTCACTTCCCTTCATTGGAAGTGAAGGGAATGACTGGTATAAGAAGTAAGAAATATGGTGGAAACTCCCCCTTGCCCATGCTTCCACCAATCCAATGCTTCCACCAATCCAATGCTTTTACATTTGTGGGAAGAAGTGAACAAGTGTACACTTCAGGGAAGTAGTGAACAAGTGTACACTTCAGGTGAAAGGAGATCATTTTAGGACACACTTTTATGCTATGTGGCTCTTATGAGGTATATGAAGTCATTGTGTTCAGACAATGAGTCTCTCTCTCTGTTGTGTTCAGACAATGTGTCTCTCTCTCTGTTGTGTTCAGACAATGTGTCTCTCTCTCTGTTGTGTTCAGACAATGTGTCTCTCTCTCTGTTGTGTTCAGACAATGAGTCTCTCTCTGCTGTGTTCAGACAATGTGTCTCTCTCTGCTGTGTTCAGACAATGTGTCTCTCTCTCTGTTGTGTTCAGACAATGTGTCTCTCTCTCTGTTGTGTTCAGACAATGTGTCTCTCTGTTGTGTTCAGACAATGTGTCTCTCTGTTGTGTTCAGACAATGTGTCTCTCTCTCTGTGTTTGTTAGACTAGATGGCTGAGGGAGATGACATATGTCTAGAGAATTAGGTAACCTGGAGGGTAATTTCACTGACACACACACACACACACACACACCTTACATGTAGAAGGGAATTTCCACTGCTGTCAAAGCCCCTTCCTCACAACACCAGAGAAGGTATCATACCACTATCCATGAATCCAGCTATGTCATCCTACTACCTACAGGACACCAGTACAGAATATCAACACTGGTATTTCCTTAGTCAGTCATAAAGGGTTCTACTGTCTACAGGATACCAGTACAGAATATCAACACTGGTATTTCCTACAGCTTAGTCAGTCATAAAGGGTTCTACTGTCTACAGGATACCAGTACAGAATATCAACACTGGTATTTCCTACAGCTTAGTCAGTCATAAAGGGTTCTACTGTCTACAGGATACCAGTACAGAATATCAACACTGGTATTTCCTACAGCTTAGTCAGTCATAAAGGGTTCTACTGTCTACAGGATACCAGTACAGAATATCAACACTGGTATTTCCTACAGCTTAGTCAGTCATTAAGGGTTCTACTGTCTACAGGATACCAGTACAGAATATCAACACTGGTATTTCCTTAGTCAGTCATAAAGGGTTCTACGGTCTACAGGATACCAGTACAGAATATCAACACTGGTATTTACTTAGTCAGTCATAAAGGGTTCTACTGTCTACAGGATACCAGTACAGAATATCAACACTGGTATTTCCTACAGCTTAGTCAGTCATAAAGGGTTCTACTGTCTACAGGATACCAGTACAGAATATCAACACTGGTATTTCCTACAGCTTAGTCAGTCATTAAGGGTTCTACTGTCTACAGGATACCAGTACAGAATATCAACACTGGTATTTCCTTAGTCAGTCATAAAGGGTTCTACGGTCTACAGGATACCAGTACAGAATATCAACACTGGTATTTACTTAGTCAGTCATAAAGGGTTCTACTGTCTACAGGATACCAGTACAGAATATCAACACTGGTATTTCCTACAGCTTAGTCAGTCATTAAGGGTTCTACTGTCTACAGGATACCAGTACAGAATATCAACACTGGTATTTCCTTCGTCAGTCATAAAGGGTTCTACTGTCTACAGGATACCAGTACAGAATATCAACACTGGTATTTCCTACAGCTCAGTCAGTCATTAAGGGTTCTACTGTCATCAAATCTACACCCTGACCAAGTATTTCATTCATATTCTGGGTCAGGTTTCTTCTTTCTCTTCTCCTTATCATGGTCAAGGCTGTAGTGTGTCTCTGCAGCACACCTCTGAGGCAAAGCAAGCTGGTCGTATTTGTCATTTAGCAGACGCTCTTATCCAAAAGCGACTTAGTCTATTTCCCCGTGTTTAATATGCAACAGTTTTCCCGTACGAAATAAGAAATTATGGACAGAGAGGAGAGAAATTATGGACAGAGAGGAGAGAAATTATGGACAGTTAAAAAAAAGTACAGTTCCTGCGCAGCCCAGTCAAAACTGTTCGCTGCTCTGGCCCCCCAATGGTGGAACAAACTCCCTCACGACGCCAGGACAGCGGAGTCAATCACCACCTTCCGGAGACACCTGAAACCCCACCTCTTTCAGGAATACCTAGGATAGGATAAGTAATCCTTCTCACCCCCTTAAAATATTTAGATGCACTATTGTAAAGTGGCTGTTCCACTGGATGTCTTAAGGTGAACGCACCAATTTGTAAGTCGCTCTGGATAAGAGCGTCTGCTAAATGACTTAAATGTAAATGTAAATGTAAATGTAATGGACAGAGGGGAGAGAAATTATGGACAGGGAGGAGAGAAATTATGGACAGAGAGGAGAGAAATTATGGACAGGGAGGAGAGAAATTATGGACAGAGAGGAGAGAAATTATGGACAGGGAGGAGAGAAATTATGGACAGAGAGGAGAGAATTTATGGACAGAGTGGAGAGAAATTATGGACAGAGGGGAGAGAAATGATGGACAGAGAGGAGAGAAGTTATGGACAGAGAGGAGAGAAATTATGGACAGAGGGGAGAGAAATTATGGACAGAGAGGAGAGAAATTATGGACAGAGAGGAGAGAAATTATGGACAGTGGGGAGAGAAATTATGGACAGGGAGGAGAGAAATTATGGACAGAGAGGAGAGAAATTATGGACAGAGAGGAGAGAAATTATGGACAGAGGGGAGAGAAATTATGGACAGAGAGGAGAGAAATTATGGACAGAGAGGAGAGAAATTATGGACAGAGAGGAGAGAAATTATGGACAGAGAGGAGAGAAATTATGGACAGAGAGGAGAGAAATTATGGACAGAGAGGAGAGAAATTAAGGACAGAGAGGACAGAAATTATGGACAGAGAGGAGAGACATTATGGACAGGGAGGACAGAAAAACAGAAAGGGAAGGAGAGTAGAAAGCCTGTTCCCTGAGGAGTGTCTGAACTCACACACACACACACACACACACAAACGAATATACAGTACCAGTCAAAAGTTTGGACACACCTACGCATTCAAGGGTTTACTATATTCTAGAATAATAGTGAAGACATCAAAATTATGAAATAACACATATGGAATCATGTAGTAACCAAAAAATGAGTTAAACAAATAAAAATATATTTTATATTTGAGAATCTTCAAAGTAGCCACACTTTTCCTTGATGACAGCTTTGCACACTCTTGGCATTCTCTCAACCAGTTTAACCTGGAATGCTTTTCCAACAGTCTTGAAGGAGTTCCTACATATGCTGAGCACCTGTTGGCCGATTTCAAGTTTTCATAACAATCGGTAATCTGCATTTTTTGACACCAATCATAGCCGATTACATTGCACTCCACGAGGAGACTCCTGGATGGTATCCGAGCCGCTGCGGATGAACAAGGCCTGCCGAATTGACGGCTTTGAACATGACCTGTGTGACTACAGTGACCTTATAGTAGCCGTTGAGAAAATGGTCGCCCTTCTGAGCTCCGAAAACCAAAAGCTGATTGACTTGACTGATGACCTGGAATTCCGTTCTCGCCGTTGCAGTCCTTGTGTTGTTGGTATTCCAGAGAAACGCGAAGGAACGTTTTCCGTACTACGGTGACAAGGAGCGAATCCTCCAGAGGGCAGGGCAGAGACCAGATACACCTCTGCGGATGCAAGGTGTTCATCTTTCCTGACTTCAGGAAGGTGAGGGGAGGGGGAGGGACCTTTTTCGGTCCAACTTTAGTTTCTTTGCTTTTTTCATCTGTTTTCTTTGTTTTCTTTGTTATCTTTGTTTCTTTGTTTTTTGTTTTCTTTGTTATCTTTGTTTTCTTTGTTATCTTTGTTTTCTTTGTTTTCTTTGTTATCTTTGTTTTCTTTGTTATCTTTGTTATCTTTGTTTTCTTTGTTATCTTTGTTTTCTTTGTTTTCTTTGTTATCTTTGTTATCTTTGTTATCCTTGTTATCTTTGTTTTCTTTGTTATCTTTGTTTTCTTTGTTATCCTTGTTATCTTTGTTTTCTTTGTTATCTTT
>NW_027039565.1:0-42500 GCF_034236695.1 Oncorhynchus nerka
TGTATTATGATGTTGTTATAATGTATTATGTTATAATGTATTATGATGTTGTTATAGTGTATTATGTTATAATGTATTATGATGTTGTTATAATGTATTATGTTATAATGTATTATGATGTTGTTATAATGTATTATGTTATAATGTATTATGATGTTGTTATAGTGTATTATGATGTTGTTATAATGTATTATGATGTTGTTATAGTGTATTATGTTATAATGTATTATGATGTTGTTATAATGTATTATGATGTTGTTATAATGTATTATGATGTTGTTATAATGTATTATGTTATAATGTATTATGATATGTTATTTATAATGTATTATGATGTTGTTATAATGTATTATGTTATAATGTATTATGATGTTGTTATAATGTATTATGTTATAATGTATTATGATGTTGTTATAGTGTATTATGATGTTGTTATAATGTATTATGATGTTGTTATAATGTATTATGTTATAATGTATTATGTTATAATGTATTATGATATTTGTTGTAATGTATTATGATGTTGTTATAATATTGTTATAATTGTATTATGATGTTATTCTTAATGTATTATGATATTTGTTATAATTATTATGTTATAATGTATTATGATGTTGTTATAATGTATTGTATATTTATAATGTATTATGATGTTGTTATAATGTATTATGATGTTGTTATAATGTATTATGATATTGTTATAATGTATTATGATGTTGTTATAGTGTATTATGATATTTGTTGCAAGTGTATTGCTGATATTTGTTATAGTGTATAATGTATTATGTTATAATGTATTATGATGTATTATGTTATAATGTATTATGATGTTGTTATAGTGTATTATATGTTATAATGCATTATGTTATAATGTATTATGTTATAATGTGTATTATGTTTTGTTATAGATGTTGTTATAATTCCCATATTATAATGTATTATGATGTTGTTATAATGTATTTATGTTTATAATGTATTATGATGTTTTGTTATAGTGTATTATGATGTTGTTATAATGTATTATGATGTTGTTATAGTGTATTATGTTATAATGTATTATGATGTTGTTATAATGTATTATGATGTTGTTATAATGTATTATGATGTTGTTATAACGTATTTATGTTATAATGTATTATATTTATAATGTATTATGATGTTGTTATAATGTATTATGTTATAATGTATTATGATGTTGTTATAGTGTATTATGTTATAATGTATTATGATGTTGTTATAATGTATTATGAGTTATAATGTATTATGATGTTGTTATAATGTATTATGTTATAATGTATTTGTTATAATGTATTATGATGTTGTTATAATGTATTATGATATTGTTATAATGTATTATGATGTTATAATGTATTATGATATTGTATTATTATAATGTATTATGAAATGTTGTTATAATGTATTATGATATTTGTTATAATTGTATTATGTTATAATGTATTATGATGTTGTTATAATGTATTATGATGTTGTTATAATGTATTATGATGTTGTTATAATGTATTATGATGTTGTTATAATGTATTATGATGTTGTTATAATGTATTATGATGTTGTTATAATGTATTATGATATTTATTATAGTGTATTATGATGTTGTTATAATGTATTATGATATTGTTATAATGTATTATGATATTTATTTATAATGTTATTATGATGTTGTTATAGTGTATTATGTTACATAATGTATTATGATGTTGTTATAATGTATTATGATGTTTATGTGTGTATTATGATGTTGTTATAATGCATTATATTTATAATGTATTATGATATTTGTTATAATGTATTATGATATTTATTTATAATGTATTATGATGTTGTTATAATGTATTATGATGTTGTTATAATGTATTATGTTATAATGTATTTTATGATATTTGTTATAGTGTATTATGATGTTGTTATAATGTATTATGATGTTGTTATAATTGTATTATGATGTTATAATGTATTATGATGTTGTTATAATGTATTATGATGTTGTTATAATGTATTATGATGTTGTTATAATGTATTATGTTATAATGTATTATGATGTTGTTATAATGTATTATGATGTTGTTATAGTGTATTATGATGTTGTTATAATGTATTATGATGTTGTTATAGTGTATTATGTTATAATGTATTATGATGTTGTTATAATGTATTATGATGTTGTTATAATGTATTATGATGTTGTTATAATGTATTATGTTATAATGTATTATGATGTTGTTATAATGTATTATGATGTTGTTATAATGTATTATGTTATAATGTATTATGATGTTGTTATAATGTATTATGTTATAATGTATTATGATGTTGTTATAGTGTATTATGATGTTGTTATAATGTATTATGTTATAATGTATTATGTTATAATGTATTATGATGTTGTTATAATGTATTATGATGTTGTTATAATGTATTATGTTATAATGTATTATATTATAATGTATTATGTTATAATGTATTATGATGTTGTTATAGTGTATTATGATGTTGTTATAATGTATTATGTTATAATGTATTATGATGTTGTTATAATGTATTATGATGTTGTTATAATGTATTATGATGTTGTTATAATGTATTATGATGTTGTTATAATGTATTATGATGTTGTTATAATGTATTATGTTATAATGTATTATGTTATAATGTATTATGATGTTGTTATAATGTATTATGATGTTGTTATAGTGTATTATGTTATAATGTATTATGATGTTGTTATAGTGTATTATGTTATAATGTATTATGATGTTGTTATAATGTATTATGATGTTGTTATAGTGTATTATGATGTTGTTATAATGTATTATGATGTTGTTATAATGTATTATGATGTTGTTATAATGTATTATGTTATAATGTATTATGATGTTGTTATAATGTATTATGATGTTGTTATAATGTATTATGATGTTGTTATAATGTATTATGATGTTGTTATAATGTATTATGATGTTGTTATAATGTATGTTTATAATATTATGATGTTATTTATAATGTATTATGATATTGTTATAATGTATTATGATGTTGTTATAATGTATTATGTTATAATGTATTATATTCTTATTATAATATTATTATGATATTTGTTATAATGTATTGATTTATAATGTATTATGATATTTATTATAATGTATTATATTTTTATAATGTATTATGATATTTGTTATAATGTATTATGATATTTATTATAGTATCAAATATGATGTTGTTATAATGTATTTATGTTATAATGCTATTATGATGTTTGTTATAATGTATTATATTTATAATGTATGATATTTATTTATAATAATATTATGATATTGTTTACAATGTATTATGATATTTATTCTATAATGTATTATGATGTTGTTATATTTATAATGTATTATGATGTTGTTATAATGTATTATGATGTTGTTATAATGTATTATGATATTTGTTATAATGTATTACCGTTTATAATGTATTATGTTATAAATTTATAATGTATTATGTTATAATATTATTATGATATTAATGCATTATGTTATAATGTACGTTGTTATAATGTATTATGATGTTGTTATAATGTATTATGATATTTATTTATAATATTATGATATTTGTTATTATGATGTTGTTATAATGTATTATGATGTTGTTATAGTGTATTATGTATAATATATTTATGATGTTTTATAATGTATTATGATGTTGTTATAATGTATTTATGTTGTTATAATGTATTATGATATTTGTTATAGTGTATTATGATATTTGTTATAATGTATTATGATGTTTTATAATTAACCATTATGATATTGTTCATAATGTATTATATTATAATATATGACGGATTTGTTATAATGTATTATGATGTTGTTATAATGTATTATGATGTTGTTATAATGTATTATGTTATAATGTATTATGATGTTGTTATAATGTATTATGATGTTATTTATAAGTATTATGATGTTGTTATAGTGTATTATGATATTTGTTATAATGTATTATGATGTTGTTATAGTGTATTTATGATGTTGTTATAATGTATTATGATATTGTTTATAATGTATTATATGTATTTATTTATTATATTATGTTATAATATATTATGATGCTGTTATAATGTATTATGTTATAATGTATTATGATGATGTTATAGTGTATTATTATGATGTATTATGATGCTACATAATATTTATGATGTTGTTATAATGTATTATGATGTTATTATAATGTATTATGTTATAATAGTGTATTATGATGTTGTTATAATGCATTATGATGTTGTTATAGTGTATTATTATGATGTTATAATTATAATGTATTATGATATTTGTTATAGTGTATTATGATTTTGTTATAATGTATTATGTTATAATGTATTATGATATTTATTTATAATGTATTATGATGTTGTTATAATGTATTATGTTGTTATATGTATATTATGATGTTGTTATAGTGTATTATGATATTTGTTATAATGTATTATGATGTTGTTATAATGTATTATGTTATAATGTATTATGATGTTGTTATAATATATTATGATGTTGTTATAATGTATTATGATGTTTGTTATAATGTATTATGTTATAAATGTATTATGATGTTGTTATAGTGTATTATGATATTTATTTATAGTGTATTATGATGTTTGTTATATATTATGATATTTGTTATAATGTATTATGTTATATGTATTATGATGTTATTTATAATGTATTATGATATTTATTTATAATTGTATTATGATATTTATTTATATTATATTATGATATTTATTTATAATTATATTATGATGTTGTTATAATGTATTATGTTATAATGTATTATGATATTTGTTATAATGTATTATAAATGTTGTTATAATGTATTATGTTATAACAATATTATGATATTTGTTATAGTGTATTATGATATTTGTTATAGTGTATTATGATGTTTTATAATGTATTATGTTATAATATATTATTATAATGTATTTTGTTGTTATAATGTATTATTATGTTTGTTATAATGTATTTGATGTTATTTATAATGTATTATGATGTTGTTATAATGTATTATGTTATAATGTATTATGATGTTGTTATATGTATTATGATATTTGTTATAGTATATTATGATGTTTGTTATAATGTATTATGATATTATAATGTATTATGATGTTGTTATAATGTATTATGATGTTGTTATAGTGTATTATGATATTTATGTTTTATAGTGTATTATGATGTTGTTATAATGTATTATGATGTTGTTATAGTGTATTATGATGTTTGTTATAATATATTATGTTATAATGTATTATGATGTTGTTATAGTGTATTATGATGTTGTTATAGTGTATTATGATGTTGTTATAATGTATTATGTGTTATAATGTATTATGATGTATTATGATGTTGTTATAATGTATTATTATGTTGTTATAATGTATTATGATGTTGTTATAATGTATTATGATGTTGTTATAATGTATTATGTTATAATGTATTATGATATTTGCTATAATGTATTATGATGTTGTTATAATGTATTATGATGTTGTTATAATGTATTATGATGTTGTTATAATGTATTATGATGTATTTGTTATAATGTATTATGATGTTTGTTATAATGTATTATGATGTTGTTATAGTGTATTATGTTATAATGTATTATGATGTTGTTATAATGTATTATGTTATAATGTATTATGATATTTGTTATAATGTATTATGATGTTGTTATAGTGTATTATGATGTTGTTATAATGTATTATGATGTTGTTATAATGTATTATGATGTTGTTATAATGTATTATGTTATAATGTATTATGATGTTGTTATAATGTATTATGATGTTGTTATAATGTATTATGATGTTGTTATAATGTATTATGATGTTGTTATAATGTATTATAATGTATTATGTTATAATGTATTATGATGTTGTTATAATGTATTATGATGTTGTTATAATGTATTATGATGTTGTTATAATGTATTATGTTATGATGTTGTTATAATGTATTATGTTATAATGTATTATGTTATAATGTATTATGATGTTGTTATAATGTATTATGTTATAATGTATTATGTTATAATGTATTATGTTATAATGTATTATGTTCTAATGTATTATGATGTTGTTATAATGTATTATGATGTTGTTATAATGTATTATGATGTTGTTATAGTGTATTATGATGTTGTTATAATGTATTATGATGTTGTTATAGTGTATTATGTTATAATGTATTATGATGTTGTTATAATGTATTATGTTATAATGTATTATGTTATAATGTATTATGATGTTGTTATAGTGTATTATGTTATAGTGTATTATGATGTTGTTATAATGTATTATGATGTTGTTATAATGTATTATGATGTTGTTATAATGTATTATGATGTTGTTATAATGTATTATGTTATAATGTATTATGATGTTGTTATAATGTATTATGATGTTGTTATAATGTATTATTATAATGTATTTATGTTGTTATAATGTATTATGATGTTGTTATAATGTATTATGATTTGTTATAATGTTATGTTATAATGTATTATGATATTTGTTATAATGTATTATGATGTTGTTATAATGTATTATGATGTTGTTATAATGTATTATGTTATAATGTATTATGTTATAATGTATGTATTATGATGTTGTTATAATGTATTATGATATTTGTTATAATGTATTATGATGTTGTTATAATGTATTATGTTATAATGTATTGTTATAATTATTATGATGTTTGTTATAATGTATTATGATATTTGTTATAATGTATTATGATGTTGTTATAGTGTATTATGATGTTGTTATAATGTATTATGATGTTATTTATAATGTTATAAGTGTATTATGATGTTGTTATAATGTATTATGATGTTGTTATAATGTATTATGATGTTGTTATAATGTATTATGTTATAATGTATTTGATGTTGTTATAGTGTATTATGATGTTGTTATAATGTATTATGATGTTGTTATAGTGTATTATGATGTTGTTATAATGTATTATGATGTTGTTATAATGTATTATGATGTTGTTATAATGTATTATGATGTTGTTATAATGTATTATGATGTTGTTATAATGTATTATGATGTTGTTATAATGTATTATGTTATAATGTATTATGTTATAATGTATTATTATGTTGTTATAGTGTATTATGATGTTGTTATAATGTATTATGATGTTGTTATAATGTATTATGATGTTGTTATAATGTATTATGATGTTGTTATAATGTATTATGTTATAATGTATTATGTTATAATGTATTATGTTATAATGTATTATGTTCTAATGTATTATGATGTTGTTATAATGTATTATGATGTTGTTATAATGTATTATGATGTTGTTATAGTGTATTATGATGTTGTTATAATGTATTATGATGTTGTTATAATGTATTATGTTATAATGTATTATGATGTTGTTATAATGTATTATGTTATAATGTATTATGTTATAATGTATTATGATGTTGTTATAATGTATTATGATATTTGTTATATGTTATAGTGTATTATGATGTTGTTATAATGTATTATGATGTTGTTATAGTGTATTATGTTATAGTGTATTATGATGTTGTTATAATGTATTATGATGTTGTTATAATGTATTATGATGTTGTTATAATGTATTATGATGTTGTTATAATGTATTATGTTATAATGTATTATGATGTTGTTATAGTGTATTATGATGTTGTTATAATGTATTATGATGTTGTTATAATGTATTATGATGTTGTTATAATGTATTATGATGTTGTTATAATGTATTATGTTATAATGTATTATGATGTTGTTATAATGTATTATGATGTTGTTATAGTGTATATGATGTTGTTATAATGTATTATGATGTTGTTATAGTGTATTATGATGTTGTTATAATGTATTATGATGTTGTTATAATGTATTATGATGTTTATGTTATTATGATGTTATAATGTATTATGATGTTGTTATAATGTATTATGATGTTGTTATAATGTATTATGTTATAATGTATTATGATATTTGTTATAATGTATTATGATGTTGTTATAATGTATTATGATGTTGTTATAGTGTATTATGATGTTGTTATAATGTATTATGTTGTTATAATGTATTATGATGTTGTTATAATGTATTATGATGTTGTTATAATGTATTATGATGTTGTTATAATGTATTATGATGTTGTTATAATGTATTATGTTATAATGTATTATGTTATAATGTATTATTATGTTGTTATATGTATTATGATGTTGTTATAATGTATTATGATGTTGTTATAATGTATATATGTTATAATGTATTATGTTATAATGTATTATGATGTTGTTTATAATGTATTATGATATTTGTTATAATGTATTATGATGTTGTTATAATGTATTATGTTATAATGTATTATGATATTTGTTTATAATGTATTATGATGTTGTTATAATGTATTATGATGTTGTTATAATGTAATGTTATATGTATTATGATATTGTTATAGTGTATTATGATGTTGTTATAATGTATTATGATGTTGTTATAGTGTATATATGTTATAATGTATTATGATGTTGTTATAATGTATTATGTTTTATAATGTATTATGTTATAATGTATTATGATATTTGTTATAGTGTATTATGATGTTGTTATAATGTATTATTATGTTTGTTATAATGTATTATGTTATAATGTATATGTTATAATGTATTATGTTATAATGTATTATGATGTTGTTATAATGTATTATGTTATAATGTATTTATGTTATAATGTATTGTTGTTTATGTATTATGATGTTGTTATAGTGTATTATGATGTTGTTATAATGTATTATGTTATAATGTATTATGATGTTTGTTATAATGTATATATGTTATAATGTATTATGATGTTGTTATAATGTATTATGATGTTGTTATAATGTATTTATGATGTTGTTATATGTTATAATGTATTATGATGTTGTTATAATGTATTATGATGTTGATGTATTATGTTATAATGTATTATGATGTTGTTATAATGTATTATGTTATGTTGTTATAATGTATTATATTATGCATTATGATGTTGTTATAATGTATTATGATGTTGTTATAATGTATTATATGATGTATTTGTTATAATGTATTATGATGTTGTTATAATGTATTATGATATTTGTTATAATGTATTATGATTATATTTATAATGTATTATGTTATAATGTATTTATGTTATAATGTATTATGATGTTGTTATAATGTATTATGTATTATGATGTTGTTATAATATTATTATGATGTTGTTATAATTTATGTGTTGTTATAATGTATATATGTTATAATGTAATGTATTATTATGATGTTGTTATAATGTATTATTATGTTGTTATAATGTATTATGATGTTGTTATAATGTATTATGATGTTGTTATAGTGTATTATGATGTTGTTATAATGTATTATGATGTTGTTATAGTGTATTATGATGTTGTTATATTATTATGATGTTGTTATAATGTATTATGATGTTGTTATACGTATTATGTTATAATGTATTATGATGTTGTTATAATGTATTATGATGTTGTTATAATGTATTGATGTTGTTATAATGTATTATGATGTTGTTATATTATGATGTTGTTATAATGTATTATGATGTTGTTATAATGTATTATATGTTATAATGTTGTTATAATGATATTTGTTATAATGTATTATATGTTGTTATAATGTATATATGTTATAATGTATTATGATGTTGTTATAATGTATTATGATGTTGTTATTGTATTATATAATGTATTATGATGTTGTTATAATGTATTATGATGTTGTTATATGTTGTATTATGATGTTGTTATAATGTATTATGATATTGTTATATGATGTTGTTATAATGTATTATGTTATAAATGTATTATGATGATGTTGTTATAATGTATTATGATGTTGTTATAATGTATTATGATGTTGTTATAATGTATTATGATGTTGTTATAATGTATTATGTTATAAATGTATTATGATGTTGTTATAATGTATTATGATTATGTATGATGTTGTTATAATGTATTATGATGTTGTTATAATGTATTATGATGTTGTTATAATGTATTGATGTTGTTATAATGTATTATGATGTTGTTATAATGTATTATGTTATTTGTTATGTATTTGTTATAATGTATTATGATGTTGTTATAATGTATTATGATGTTGTTATAATGTATTATGATGTTGTTATAATGTATTATGATGTTGTTATAATGTATTATGATGTTGTTATAATGTATTATGATTGTTGTTATAATGTATTATGATGTTGTTATAATGTATTATGATGTTGTTATAATGTATTATGATGTTGTTATAGTGTATTATGATGTTGTTATAATGTATTATGATGTTGTTATAATGTATTATGATGTTTATAATAATGTTATAATGTATTATGATGTTGTTATAATGTATTATGATGTTGATGTATTATGATGTTGTTATAATGTATTATGATGTATTATGTTATAATGTATTATGATGTTGTTATAATGTATTATGATGTTGTTATAATGTATTATGATATTTGTTATAATGTATTATGTTATAATGTATTATGATGTTGTTATAATGTATTATGATGTTGTTATAATGTATTATGATATTTGTTATAATGTTATATGTATTATGATGTTGTTATAATGTATTATGATGTTGTTATAATGTATTATGATGTTGTTATGATGTATTATGATGTTGTTATAGTGTATATGATGTTGTTATAATGTATTATGATGTTGTTATAATGTATTATGATGTTGTTATAATGTATTATGATGTTGTTATAGTGTATTATGATGTTGTTATAGTGTATTATATTTGTTATAATGTATTATGATGTTGTTATAATACCTATTATGATGTTGTTATAATGTATTATGATGTTGTTATAATGTATTATGATGTTGTTATAATGTATTATGTTATTGTATTATGATGTTGTTATAATGTATTATGATGTTGTTATAATGTATTATATGTTATAATGTATTATGATGTTGTTATAATGTATTATGTTATAATGTATTATGATGTTGTTATAATGTATTATGTTATAATGTATTATGATGTTGTTATAGTGTATTATGATGTTGTTATAGTGTATTATGATGTATTATGTTATAATGTATTATGATGTTGTTATAATGTATTATGATGTTGTTATAATGTATTATATGTTGTTATAGTGTATTATGTTATAATGTATTATGATGTTGTTATAGTGTATTATGTTATATGTATTGTTGTTATAATGTATTATGATGTTGTTATGTATTATGTTATAATGTATTATGATGTTGTTATAATGTATTATGTTATATGTATTATGATGTTGTTTATAATGTATTATGATGTTGTTATAATGTATTATGATGTTGTTATAATGTATTATGATGTTGTTATTGTATTATGATGTTTGTTATAATGTATTATGATGTTGTTATAATGTATTATGATGTTGTTATAATGCATTTGTTATAATGTATTATGATGTTGTTATAATGTATTATGATGTTGTTATAATGTATTATGTATTATGATGTTGTTATAATGTATTATGATGTTGTTATAATGTATTATGATGTTGTTATAATGTATTATGATGTTGTTATAGTATTATGTTATAATGTATTATGATGTTGTTATAATGTATTATGATGTTGTTATAATGTATTATGATGTTGTTATAATGTATTATGATGTTGTTATAATGTATTATGATGTTGTTATAATGTATTATGTTATAATGTATTATGCATATATGTATTATGTTATAATGTATTATGATGTTGTTATAATGTATTATGATGTTGTTATAATGTATTTGATGTTGATGTATTATGTTATAGTGTATTATGATGTTGTTATAATGTATTATGATGTTGTTATAATGTATTATGATGTTGTTATAATGTATTATGATGTTGTTATAATGTATTATGATGTTGTTATAATGTATTATGATGTTGTTATAATGTATTATGATGTTGTTATAATGTATTATGATGTTGTTATAATGTATTATGATGTTGTTTAGTGTATTATGATGTTGTTATATGTATTATGTTATAATGTATTATGATGTTGTTATAATGTATTATGATGTTGTTATAATGTATTATGATGTTGTTATAATGTATTATGATGTTGTTATAGTTATTATGATGTTGTTATAATGTATTATGATGTTGTTATAATGTATTATGTTATAATGTATGATGTTATAATGTATTATGTTATAATGTATTATGATGTTGTTATAGTGTATTATGATGTTGTTATAATGTATTATGTTATAATGTATTATGATGTTGTTATAATGTATTATGATGTTGTTATAATGTATTATGATGTATTATGTTATAATGTATTATGATGTTGTTATAGTGTATTATGTTATAATGTATTATGATGTTGTTATAGTGTATTATGATGTTGTTATAATGTATTATGTTATAATGTATTATGATGTTGTTATAATGTATTATGATGTTGTTATAGTGTATTATGATGTTGTTATAGTGTATTATGATGTTGTTATAATGTATTATGATGTTGTTATAATGTATTATGATGTTGTTATAATGTATTATGATGTTGTTATAATGTATTATGATGTTGTTATAATGTATTATGATGTTGTTATAATGTATTATGATGTTGTTATAATGTATTATGATGTTGTTATAATGTATTATGATGTTGTTATAATGTATTATGATGTTGTTATAATGTATTATGTTATAATGTATTATGATGTTGTTATAATGTATTATGATGTTGTTATAGTGTATTATGATGTTGTTATAATGTATTATATGTTGTTTATAATGTTATAATGTATTATGATGTTGTTATAATGTATTATTATGTTGTTATAATGTATTATGATGTTGTTATAATGTATTATGATGTTGTTATAATGTATTATATGTTGTTATAATGTATTATGATGTTGTTATAATGTATTATGATGTTGTTATTGTTATAATGTATTATGATGTTGTTATAATGTATATATGTTATAATGTATTATGATGTTGTTATATGTATTATGATGTATTATTGTTGTTATAATGTATTATGATGTTGTTATAATGTATTATGATGTTGTTATAATGTATTATGATGTTGTTATATGTATTATGTTATAATGTATTATGATGTTGTTATATGTATTATGTTATAATGTATTATGATGTTGTTATAGTGTATTATGATGTTGTTATAATGTTGTAATGTATTATGATGTTGTTATAATGTATTATGTTATAATGTATTATGATGTTGTTATAATGTATTATGATGTTGTTATAGTGTATTATGATGTTGTTATAATGTATTATGTTATTTGTATTATGATGTTGTTATAATGTATTATGATGTTGTTATAATGTATTATGATGTATGTTATAATGTATTATGATGTTATAATGTATTATGTTATAATGTATTATGATGTTGTTATAATGTATTATGATATTTGTTATAATGTATTATGATGTTGTTATAATGTATTATGATGTTGTTATAATGTATTATGATGTTGTTATAATGTATTATGATGTTGTTATTATTATGATGTTGTTATAATGTATTATGTTATAATGTATTATGATGTTGTTATAATGTATTATGATGTTGTTATAATGTATTATGATGTTGTTATAATGTATTATTGATGTTGTTATAATGTATTATATATGTATTATGTTATAATGTATTATGATGTTGTTATAATGTATTATGATGTTGTTATAATGTATTATGTTATAATGTATTATGATGTTGTTATAATGTATTATGTTATAATGTATTATGATGTTGTTATAATGTATTATGATATGTTATAATGTATTATGTTATATGTATTATGTTATAATGTATTATGATGTTGTTATAATGTATTATGATGTTGTTATAATGTATTATGATGTTGTTATAATGTATTATGATGTTGTTATAATGTATTATGATGTTGTTATAATGTATTATGATGTTGTTATAATGTATTATGATGTTGTTATAATGTATTATGATGTTGTTATAATGTATTATATGTTGTTATAATGTATTATGATGTTGTTATAGTGTATTATGATGTTGTTATAATGTATTATGATGTTGTTATATGTATTATGTTATAATGTATTATGTTATAATGTATTATGATGTTGTTATAATGTATTATGATGTTGTTATAGTGTATTATGTTATAATGTATTATGATGTTGTTATAGTGTATTATGATGTTGTTATAATGTATTATGATGTTGTTATAATGTATTATGATGTTGTTATAGTGTATTATGATGTTGTTATAATGTATTATGATGTTGTTATAATGTATTATGATGTTGTTATAGTGTATTATGATGTTGTTATAATGTATTATGATGTTGTTATAATGTATTATGATGTTGTTATAATGTATTATGATGTTGTTATAATGTATTATGATGTTGTTATAGTGTATTATGATGTTGTTATAATGTATTATGATGTTGTTATAATGTATTATGATGTTGTTATAGTGTATTATGTTATAATGTATTATGATGTTGTTATAATGTATTATGATGTTGTTATAATGTATTATGATGTTGTTATAGTGTATTATGTTATAATGTATTATGATGTTGTTATAATGTATTATGATGTTGTTATAATGTATTATGATGTTGTTATAATGTATTATGTTATATGTATTATGTTGTTATAGTGTATTATGATGTTGTTATAATGTATTATGATGTTGTTATAATGTATTATGATGTTGTTATAATGTATTATGTTATAGTGTATTATGATGTTGTTATAATGTATTATGATGTTGTTATAATGTATTATGATGTTGTTATAGTGTATTATGTTATAATGTATTATGATGTTGTTATAGTGTATTATGTTATAATGTATTATGATGTTGCTATAGTATATTATGATGTTGTTATAATGTATTATGATGTTGTTATAATGTATTATGATGTTGTTATAGTGTATTATGTTATAATGTATTGTGATGTTGTTATAATGTATTATGATGTTGTTATAATGTATTATGATGTTGTTATAGTGTATTATGATGTTGTTATAATGTATTATGATGTTGTTATAATGTATTATGATGTTGTTATAGTGTATTATGATGTTGTTATAATGTATTATGATGTTGTTATAATGTATTATGATGTTGTTATAATGTATTATGTTATAATGTATTATGATGTTGTTATAATGTATTATGATGTTGTTATAATGTATTATGTTATAATGTATTATGATGTTGTTATAATGTATTATGATGTTGTTATAGTGTATTATGTTATAATGTATTATGATGTTGTTATAATGTATTATGTTATAATGTATTATGATGTTGTTATAATGTATTATGATTTGTTATAATGTATTATGATGTTGTTATAATGTATTATGATGTTGTTATAATGTATTATGATGTAATGTCCTAGTATTGTCCCATAATGATCCTGACTAAATAACAGTCCAGTCCATTGAAGAACTTATTGACAAACCACTGATACTGGAAGTGTATTGACAACACTGTGAGTTAATCACATTATCAGACATACTGACTGATACCAGACCATCTCAACATCAGGTCCATGCTGCTAACTGGAACTAGTATGTCTCACCTGTGTCCATGTCGTCCACACCGTTGAGAAAGTCATCAGGGGTTCGGGGGACACTGTCCACACTGTTGAGGAAGTCATCGGGGGTACGGGGGACACTGTAGCTGCTCATACTCAGACCGCTGTCTGTGCTCTCATCCCTGGAGTGGTAGGTCCCACTGTGGAGACAAGAGACAGGACACCTCAAATGTTATTATTTTATCATGTAATTACTGTTAAACCTTATAGTAATTTCTATAATAAAAATCTGCCGAGAGGGGGGGGGGGGCATTGAGCCGGGGAAGGGGAGGGACCCGAATCATACGTTCACACATGCAGTTTGCTATTGGTTGGCTGTCTAGTCAGCCTGGCTCTCATTGGCTGGCTGCCTATTCCACTTAGTGGTTCTGAGCCTGCCTGACAGGGTTGGTGGTTCTGAGCCTGCCTGACAGGGTTGGTGGTTCTGAGCCTGCCTGACAGGGTTGGTGGTTCTGAGCCTGCCTGGCAGGGTTGGTGGTTCTGAGCCTGCCTGACAGGGTTGGTGGTTCTGAGCCTGCCTGACAGGTTTGGTGGTTCTGAGCCTGCCTGGCAGGGTTGGTGGTTCTGAGCCTGCCTGACAGGGTTGGTGGTTCAGAGCCTGCCTGACAGGGTTGGTGGTTCAGAGCCTGCCAGACAGGGTTGGTGGTTCTGAGCCTGCCTGACAGGGTTGGTCCAACAGTGGTTCTGAGCCTGCCTGACAGGGTTGGTGGTTCTGAGCCTGCCTGACAGGGTTGGTGGTTCAGAGCCTGCCAGACAGGGTTGGTGGTTCTGAGCCTGCCTGACAGGGTTGGTCCAACAGTGGTTCTGAGCCTGCCTGACAGGGTTGGTGGTTCTGAGCCTGCCTGACAGGGTTGGTGGTTCTGAGCCTGCCTGACAGGGTTGGTTCTACAAAGCCAGAGCCCCCTGATGGGAGAGCATAATATACAAGGAAATTCTCAAAGCTGCTAATGAGAACCTTGACGACCTTGTACCGAGCTGGGGGGGCCCACCCGGGGGGCCCACCCAGGCAGTGGCAACACTAGCTGCAGTAACCCATGGGGAGGGGGGTGCCCCCACCCAGGCAGTGGCAACACTAGCTGCAGTAACCCATGGAGAGGGGGGCCCACCCAGGCAGTGCTGGCAACACTAGCTGCAATAACCCATGGAGAGGGGGGGCACCCAGGCAGTGCTGGCAACACTAGCTGCAATAACCCATGGAGAGGGGGCACCCAGGCAGTGCTGGCAACACTAGCTGCAATAACCCATGGAGAGGGGGGCCACCCAGGCAGTGCTGGCAACACTAGCTGCAATAACCCATGGAGAGGGGGCCCCACCCAGGCAGTGCTGGCAACACTAGCTGCAATAACCCATGGAGAGAGGGGGGCACCCAGGCAGTGCTGGCAACACTAGCTGCAATAACCCATGGAGAGGGGCCCCCAGGCAGTGCTGGCAACACTAGCTGCAATAACCCATGGAGAGGGGGGAGCCACCCAGGCAGTGCTGGCAACACTAGCTGCAGTAACCCATGGAGAGGGGGGCACTGTCCAGGCAGTGCTGGCAACACTAGCTGCAATAACCCATGGAGAGGGGGGGCACCCAGGCAGTGCTGGCAACACTAGCTGCAGTAACCCATGGGAGGGGGGGGCACCCAGGCAGTGCTGGCAACACTAGCTGCAGTAACCCATGGAGAGGGGGGGCACCCAGGCAGTGCTGGCAGCTGCAGTAACCCATGGAGAGGGGGGCACCCAGCAGTGGCAACACAGCTGCAATAACCCATGGAGAGGGGGGTTCCCCCACCCAGGCAGTGCTGGCAACAACAGTAACTCATGGAGAGGGGGGTGCCCCCACCCAGGCAGTGGCAACACTAGCTGCTGTAACCCATGGAGAGGGGGGGGGGTTCCCCCACCCAGGCAGTGCTGGCAACACTAGCTGCAGTAACCCATGGAGAGGGGGGGTGCCCCCACCCAGGCAGTGGCAACACTAGCTGCAGTAACCCATGGAGAGGGGGGGGGTTCCCCCACCCAGGCAGTGCTGGCAACACTAGCTGCAGTAACCCATGGAGAGGGGGGGTGCCCCCACCCAGGCAGTGCTGGCAACACTAGCTGCAGTAACCCATGGAGAGGGGGGGGGGGAGCCACCCAGGCAGTGCTGGCAACACTAGCTGCAGTAACCCATGGAGAGGGGGCCCACCCAGGCCACCCAGGGGGTGGGTGGCAACACTAGCTGCAGTAACCCATGGGGAGGGGGCACCCAGGCAGTGCTGGCAACACTAGCTGCAATAACCCATGGAGAGGGGGCACCCAGGCAGTGCTGGCAACACTAGCTGCAGTAACCCATGGAGAGGGGGGCACCCAGGCAGTGCTGGCAACACTAGCTGCAGTAACCCATGGAGAGGGGGGGCACCCAGGCAGTGCTGGCAACACTAGCTGCAGTAACCCATGGAGAGGGGGGGGGGCACCCAGGCAGTGGCAACACTAGCTGCAATAACCCATGGAGAGGGGGGGGGTTCCCCCACCCAGGCAGTGCTGGCAACACTAGCTGCAGTAACTCATGGAGAGGGGGGGTGCCCCCACCCAGGCAGTGGCAACACTAGCTGCTGTAACCCATGGAGAGGGGGGGGGGTTCCCCCACCCAGGCAGTGCTGGCAACACTAGCTGCAGTAACCCATGGGGGGTGCCCCCACCCAGGCAGTGGCAACACTAGCTGCAGTAACCCATGGAGAGGGGGGTTCCCCACCCAGGCAGTGCTGGCAACACTAGCTGCAGTAACCCATGGAGAGGGGTGCCCCACCCAGGCAGTGCTGGCAACACTAGCTGCAGTAACCCATGGAGAGGGGGGAGCCACCCAGGCAGTGCTGGCAACACTAGCTGCAGTAACCCATGGAGAGGGGGGCCACCCAGGGGGTGGGTGGCAACACTAGCTGCAGTAACCCATGGGGAGGGGGCACCCAGGCAGTGCTGGCAACACTAGCTGCAATAACCCATGGAGAGGGGGGGCCCCACCCAGGCAGTGCTGGCAACACTAGCTGCAATAACCCATAGAGAGGGGGCCCAGGCAGTGCTGGCAACACTAGCTGCAATAACCCATGGAGAGGGGGGTGCCCACCCAGGCAGTGCTGGCAACACTAGCTGCAATAACCCATGGAGAGGGGGGGCCACCCAGGCAGTGCTGGCAACACTAGCTGCAGTAACCCATGGAGAGGGGGCACCCAGGCAGTGCTGGCAACACTAGCTGCAATAACCCATGGAGAGGGGGGGGCACCCAGGCAGTGCTGGCAACACTAGCTGCAATAACCCATGGAGAGGGGGCCCCCACCCAGGCAGTGCTGGCAACACTAGCTGCAATAACCCATGGAGAGGGGGGGGCACCCAGGCAGTGCTGGCAACACTAGCTGCAGTAACCCATGGAGAGGGGGTGCCCCCACCCAGGCAGTGGCAACACTAGCTGCTGTAACCCATGGAGAGGGGGTTCCCCCACCCAGGCAGTGCTGGCAACACTAGCTGCAGTAACCCATGGAGAGGGGGTGCCCCACCCAGGCAGTGGCAACACTAGCTGCAGTAACCCATGGAGAGGGGTTCCCCCACCCAGGCAGTGCTGGCAACACTAGCTGCAGTAACCCATGGAGAGGGGGTGCCCCCACCCAGGCAGTGCTGGCAACACTAGCTGCAGTAACCCATGGAGAGGGGGAGCCACCCAGGCAGTGCTGGCAACACTAGCTGCAGTAACCCATGGAGAGGGGGGCCCACCCAGGGGGGCCCACCCAGGGGGGTGGGTGGCAACACTAGCTGCAGTAACCCATGGGGAGGGGGGCACCCAGGCAGTGCTGGCAACACTAGCTGCAATAACCCATGGAGAGGGGGGGCCCCCACCCAGGCAGTGCTGGCAACACTAGCTGCAATAACCCATAGAGAGGGGGGCCCAGGCAGTGCTGGCAACACTAGCTGCAATAACCCATGGAGAGGGGGGTGCCCACCGGGGGTGCCACCCAGGCAGTGCTGGCAACACTAGCTGCAATAACCCATGGAGAGGGGGGAGCCACCCAGGCAGTGCTGGCAACACTAGCTGCAGTAACCCATGGAGAGGGGGCACCCAGGCAGTGCTGGCAACACTAGCTGCAATAACCCATGGAGAGGGGGGCACCCAGGCAGTGCTGGCAACACTAGCTGCAGTAACCCATGGAGAGGGGGGGCACCCAGGCAGTGCTGGCAACACTAGCTGCAGTAACCCATGGAGAGGGGGGCACCCAGGCAGTGCTGGCAACACTAGCTGCAGTAACCCATGGAGAGGGGGTGCCACCCAGGCAGTGCTGGCAACACTAGCTGCAATAACCCATGGAGAGGGGGGGTGCCCCCACCCAGGCAGTGGCAACACTAGCTGCAATAACCCATGGAGAGGGGGGGTGCCCCCACCCAGGCAGTGCTGGCAACACTAGCTGCAGTAACCCATGGAGAGGGGGGGTGCCCCCACCCAGGCAGTGGCAACACTAGCTGCAGTAACCCATGGAGAGGGGGGGGGGCACCCAGGCAGTGGCAACACTAGCTGCAGTAACCCAGGCAGTGCTGGCAACACTAGCTGCAGTAACCCATGGAGAGGGGGTGCCCCCACCCAGGCAGTGCTGGCAACACTAGCTGCAGTAACCCATGGAGAGGGGGGGGTTCCCCCACCCAGGCAGTGCTGGCAAAACTAGCTGCAGTAACCCATGGAGAGGGGGGGTGCCCCCACCCAGGCAGTGCTGGCAACACTAGCTGCAGTAACCCATGGAGAGGGGGGGTGCCAGGGGGGGTGCCCCCACCCAGGCAGTGCTGGCAACACTAGCTGCAGTAACCCATGGAGAGGGGGGGGGGATGCCCCCACCCAGGCAGTGGCAACACTAGCTGCAATAACCCATGGGGAGAGGGTCACACTCGGACAATCAGAGAAGGGGCAAGCTATTGTGGCCCCGGTGGCACAAACTCATTAAAAGGTCTGACTGCAGAGATGCTTGGGGAAATGGTGACAACGGGGGACCAGCGTGTCTGTGTTTCAGGGGAAAGGGGTGGATCTGATCTCCATCTTCTAGGACTTCATATTGGTTAATCAAATCTCCACATTCTTGCTCAATTTTGCATGACCTTTCAAACAACTTATCTCTTGAGGCTTGGGGATGGAACATCTGTTGAACATCTTGAGCTTGTGGTTGTTTGTGGGGAAAGTGTGTGTGTGTGTGTGTGTTTCCCACATCTGTTGCTATGAGCTAATGATGTTAGGGATAAATATAGGATGAATCACAATAATTGTGAATGATGGCTAAAAATGTAATTTTTGTAAATCCTGGTTATAGGTACCAATCCTGGTTATAGGTACCAATCCTGGTTATAGGTACCAATCCTGGTTATAGGTAACAATCCTGGTTATAGGTACCAATCCTGGTTATAGGTACCAATCCTGGTTATAGGTAACAATCCTGGTTATAGGTACCAATCCTGGTTATAGGTAACAATCCTGGTTATAGGTAACAATCCTGGTTATAGGTAACAATCCTGGTTATAGGTAACAATCCTGGTTAACAATCCTGGTTATAGGTAACAATCCTGGTTATAGGTAACAATCCTGGTTATAGGTAACAATCCTGGTTATAGGTAACAATCCTGGTTATAGGTAACAATCCTGGTTATAGGTAATCCTGGTTAATCCTGGTTATAGGTAACAATCCTGGTTATAGGTAACAATCCTGGTTATAGGTAACAATCCTGGTTATAGGTACCAATCCTGGTTATAGGTAACAATCCTGGTTATAGGTAACAATCCTGGTTATAGGTACCAATCCTGGTTATAGGTAACAATCCTGGTTATAGGTAACAATCCTGGTTATAGGTACCAATCCTGGTTATAGGTAACAATCCTGGTTATAGGTAACAATCCTGGTTATAGGTTACAGGTACCAATCCTGGTTATAGGTAACAATCCTGGTTATAGGTAACAATCCTGGTTATAGGTAACCAATCCTGGTTATAGGTAACAATCCTCAATCCTGGTTATAGGTAACAATCCTGGTTATAGGTAACAATCCTTCGCATGAACTGCCAAAATGATTGCGCATATTATTAATTAATTGTGGAAATAAATTAAGATATACAAGATTTTTTTATATATACTTTTGAATAACTATATACAATACAATGGAGGTGAGCGCGCTGGAAATGCTTGTGGCAGTTAATGTGCTTCTGTTATGTGGGTGGCACTGGGAGCTCTTTATAAAGGATGGGTCCCAATCACTCAGACGCCAGGGATCCAGCTGGACAGGGGTGGTCTGACAGTCACTGGGGCGACCTGGGATCCAGCTGGACAGGGTGGTCTGCTAGTCACTGGGGCGACCTGGGATCCAGCTGGACAGGGGTGGTCTGCCAGTCACTGGGGCGACCTGGGATCCAGCTGGACAGGGTGGTCTGCTAGTCACTGGGACGACCTGGGATCCAGGTGGACAGGGGTGGTCTGACAGTCACTGGGACGACCTGGGATCCAGGTGGACAGGGGTGGTCTGCCAGTCACTGGGACGACCTGGGATCCAGGTGGACAGGGGTGGTCTGCCAGTCACTGGGACGACCTGGGATCCAGGTGGACAGGGGTGGTCTGACAGTCACTGGGACGACCTGGGATCCAGCTGGACAGGGATGGACTGCCAGTCACTGGGACGACAACCCAACTTGGGAAGGGGGAGGTTTTAGCGGGTGGATTAGTGGAGAACAATTTGAGGTTTACTTAGTAGCAATGCAAACACTATGGTACAGCTATATGGACACCCAATCATCATGGTACACTGCATGCTCTCAAGAAAACCTATAGCACCTGATGTCACAGGAAGGCCAAAAAGATCATCAACGATATCAACCACCCGAGCCACGGCCTGTTCATTCCACTATCATCCAGAAGGTGAGGTCAGTACAGGTGCATCAAAGCAGGGACCGAGAGACTGAAAAACAGCTACTATCTCAAGGCCATCAGACTGCATCACCAGCTGGCCTCCACGCCATCACCAGCTGGCCTCCATGGAATCACCGGTTACTCAACCCTGCACCTTAGAGGCTGCTGCCACATATACATAGACATGGAATCACTGGTTACTCAACCCTGCACCTTAGAGGCTGCTGCCACATATACATAGACATGGAATCACTGGTCACTTTAATAAAGTTAATATGCTGCTTTGCTCATCTCATATGTAAATACTGTCTTCTGTTTGACTGTATTTAGTCAATGCCACTCCAACATTGCTCGTCCTAATATTTAAATATTCCATTCATTTTACTTTTACATTTGTTTGTATTGTGGTAAATTGTTAGATACTACTGTACTTTTGGAGTTAGGAACACAAGCATTTAGTTAGATACTACTTCACTGTTGGAGTTAGAAACACAGGCACTTAGTTAGATACTACTGCACTGTTGGAACTAGGAACACAAGCATTTAGTTAGATACTACTGCACTGTTGGAGCTAGGAACACAAGCATTTAGTTAGATATTACTGTACTGTTGGAACTAGGAACACAAGCATTTAGTTAGATATTACTGCACTGTTGGAGCTAGGAACACAAGCATTTAGTTAGATACTACTGCACTGTTGGAACTAGGAACACAAGCATTTAGTTAGATATTACTGCACTGTTGGAACTAGGAACACAAGCATTTAGTTAGATATTACTGCACTGTTGGAGCTAGGAACACAAGCATTTAGTTAGATATTACTGTTGGAGCTAGGAACACAAGCATTTAGTTAGATATTACTGTACTGTTGGAGCTAGAAACACAAGCATTTAGTTAGATACTTCTGCATCGCTGGAGCTATAAAAACAAGCATTTAGGTAGATACTACTGCACTGTTGGAGCTAGGAACACAATCATTTAGTTAGATACTACTGTACTGTTGGAGCAAGAAACACAAGCATTTAGTTAGATATTACTGTTGGAGCTAGGAACACAAGCATTTAGTTAGATTTTACTGTTGGAGCTAGGAACACAAGCATTTAGTTAGATATTACTGCACTGTTGGAGCTAGAAACACAATAATTTAGTTAGATACTACTGCACTGTTGGAGCTAGAAACACAAGCATTTAGTTAGATACTACTGTACTGTTGGAGCTAGAAACACAAGCATTTAGTTAGATACTACTGTACTGATGGAGCTAGAAACACAAGCATTTAGTTAGATACTACTGTTGGAGCTAGAAACACAAGCATTTAGTTAGATACTACTGTTGGAGCTAGAAACACAAGCATTTAGTTAGATACTACTGTACTGTTGGAGCTAGAAACACAAGCATTTAGTTAGATACTACTGTACTGTTGGAGCTAGAAACACAAGCATTTAGTTAGATATTACTGTTGGAGCTAGGAACACAAACATTTAGTTAGATACTACCGTACTGTTGGAGCTAGAAACACAAGCATTTAGTTAGATACTACTGTACTGTTGGAGCTAGAAACACAAGCATTTAGTTAGATATTACTGCACTGTTGGAGCTAGAAACACAAGCATTTAGTTAGATACTTCTGCATCGCTGGAGCTATAAAAACAAGCATTTAGGTAGATACTACTGCACTGTTGGAGCTAGCACCTGGCAACCCATCCCTACATACACCTGGCAACCCATCCCTACACACACCTGGCAACCCATCCCTACACACACCTGGCAACCCTTCATTATTAGGCACACCTGGCAACCCATCCCTACGCACACCTGGCAACCCATCCCTACACACACCTGGCAACCCTTCATTATTAGGCACACCTGGCAACCCATCCCTACACACACCTGGCAACCCTTCATTATTAGGCACACCTGGACCTTATCACTTCCCTGATTACGCCCCCCTATATATATATATATATATATATATATTGCACTCTGTCATTTCCGGTCATGTCTAGATGCTTCTCTTGGTTTTGTATCATTATGGGTTAATTTACACTAAACTCTACCACAGATGGACTCAAATCATGTTGTAGAAACATCTCAAGGATGATCAATGGAAAGAGGATGCACTTGAGCTCAATTTCGAGTCTCATATCAAAGGGATTTGAGGATTTTTATTTATGGAATCCATTTTAGAATAAGGCTGTAATGTAACAAAATGTTGAAGAAGTCAAGGGGTCTGAATACTTTCAGAATGCAAGTGAAAAGAAGGAAGCCTTTACAAAATAAAAAATATTCCAAAACATGCATCTCTTTGAGACAAAAAACATGCATCTCTTTGAGACAAAAAACATGCATCTCTTTGAGACAAAAAACATGCATCTCTTTGAGACAAAAAACATGCATCTCTTTGCGACAAGGCACTAAAGTAATAGTGGCAAAGCAATTTACTTTTTGTCTTTAATGCAAAGTGTTATGTTTGGGTCAAATCCAATACAACACATTACTGAGTACCACTCTGCATTATTTCAAGCAGAGTTGTGGCTATGCTATGGGTATGCCTGTAATCGTTAAGGACTGGGGAGTTTTTCAGGGTAAAAACAAACAGACAGTGGGAGATGAATTCACCTTTCAGCAATAACCTAAAACACAAGGCTAAATCTACACTGGAGTTCCTTAGCAAGAAGACAGTGAATGTTCCTGAGTGGCCAAGCTAGTTTTGACTTAAATCTACCTGAAAATCTACAGCAAGGCCTGAAAATGGCTGTCTAGTAATGATCAACAACCAACTTGACAGAGCTTGAATATTGTTTTTAAGAATAATGGGCAAATGTGTGGAAACCTCTTAGAGTCTTATAGAGAAAGACTCTCATCTGTAATCGCTGTTGACAAAGGGGTGTGAATACCTATGTAAATGAGATATTTCTGTATTTAATTTAGATTTTTTCCCCCAAACATTTCTAAAAACATGTTATCATTATTGTCATTGTGTGTAGATGGGTGAGAAAACAGATATGTAATCCATCTTGAACTGGGAATAAGTCAAGGGGGTTGAATGCTTTCTGAAGTAACTAATACTTCAAACACTATTTCACAAATCATGAGTCCATTTTCCCATCTGTGTGTTGGGGCGGCAGGTAGCCTACTGGTTAGAGTGTTGGACTAGTAACCAAAAGGTTGCTGGATCGAATCCCTGAGCTGACAAGGTAAACATCTGTCATTCTGCACCTGAACAAGGCAGTTGACCCAGGCAAAGGTAAAATCTACTGTTTTAAATATTGGTGAAGTCTAGCCAATCTAGAACACTCAGAGCTGGTTTCCTGGACACAGGTTTAGCTAAACTCAAGCCAGGATTCGACTGCGGATTTGGACAATGCCATTTAAAGTGAAAGTGGTTTCTGTGAGCATTGCCTTTTTAAAGGTGACATCCGATTGGGCCTACATACGCAGTGTTTACGGTGAATGGGGTTTCTGTGAACGCGGGAGCATTGCCTTTTTAAAGGTGACATCCGATTGGGCCTACATACCCAGTGCTTACGGTGAATGTGGTTTCTGTGAACGCGGGAGCATTGCCTTTTTAAAGGCGACATCCGATTGGGCCTACATACGCAGTGTTTACGGTGAATGTGGTTTCTGTGAACGCGGGAGCATTGCCTTTTTAAAGGTGACATCCGATTGGGCCTACATACGCAGTGTTTACGGTGAATGGGGTTTCTGTGAACGCGGGAGCATTGCCTTTTTAAAGGTGACATCCGATTGGGCCTACATACGCAGTGTTTACGGTGAATGTGGTTTCTGTGAACGCGGGAGCATTGCCTTTTTAAAGGTGACATCCGATTGGGCCTACATACCCAGTGTTTACGGTGAATGTGGTTTCTGTGAACGCGGGAGCATTGCCTTTTTAAAGGTGCATTGCAGACAAAGCACGATCAGAATTCTGGCCTAAGACAACAAATAAGTTCCAGACAAAGAGGTAGGCGTACCTGTTGAGGAATGGGTCATTGCTGTTGGTGGTCATGATTCTGGCGTCCTGGCCCATCCCAGGGGACGACACAGGGTTAAGGGCTCCCCCATCCTGCTCCATACTGGTGGGCAGTTGGTTCCTCAGAGCAAGCTCCTTCAACATACACATTACACATTACACATGTTAGTGGAGCATATACACATTACACATGTTAGTGGAGCATATACACATGTTAGTGGAGCATATACACATGTTAGTGGAGCATATACACATGTTAGTGGAGCATATACACATGTTAGTGGATCATATACACATGTTAGTGGAGCATATACACATGTTAGTGGATCATATACACATGTTAGTGGATCATATACACATTACACATGTTAGTGGATCATATACACATGTTAGTGGATCATATACACATGTTAGTGGATCATATACACATTACACATGTTAGTGGAGCATATACACATGTTAGTGGATCATATACACATGTTAGTGGATCATATACACATTACACATGTTAGTGGAGCATATACACATGTTAGTGGATCATATACACATGTTAGTGGATCATATCATATACACATGTTAGTGGAGGATATACACATGTTAGTGGATACACAGTATACACATGTTAGTGGATCATATACACATGTTAGTGGATCATATACACATGTTAGTGGAGCATATACACATGTTAGTGGAGCATATACACATTACACATGTTAGTGGAGCATATACACATGTTAGTGGAGCATATACACATGTTAGTGGATCATATACACATGTTAGTGGATCATATACACATTACACATGTTAGTGGAGCATATACACATTACACATGTTAGTGGAGCATATACACATGTTAGTGGATCATATACACATGTTAGTGGATCATATACACATTACACATGTTAGTGGAGCATATACACATTACACATGTTAGTGGAGCATATACACATGTTAGTGGAGCATATACACATGTTAGTGGATCATATACACATGTTAGTGGATCATATACACATGTTAGTGGAGCATATACACATGTTAGTGGAGCATATACACATTACACATGTTAGTGGAGCATATACACATTACACATGTTAGTGGAGCATATACACATGTTAGTGGATCATATACACATGTTAGTGGAGCATATACACATGTTAGTGGAGCATATACACATGTTAGTGGAGCATATACACATGTTAGTGGATCATATACACATGTTAGTGGATCATATACACATTACACATGTTAGTGGAGCATATACACATGTTAGTGGAGCATATACACATTACACATGTTAGTGGAGCATATACACATGTTAGTGGATCATATACACATGTTAGTGGATCATATACACATTACACATGTTAGTGGAGGATATACACATGTTAGTGGATCATATACACATGTTAGTGGAGCATATACACATGTTAGTGGATCATATACACATTACACATGTTAGTGGAGCATATACACATGTTAGTGGATCATATACACATGTTAGTGGATCATATACACATGTTAGTGGAGCATATACACATGTTAGTGGAGCATATACACATTACACATGTTAGTGGAGCATATACACATTACACATGTTAGTGGAGCATATACACATGTTAGTGGATCATATACACATGTTAGTGGATCATATACACATGTTAGTGGAGCATATACACATTACACATGTTAGTGGAGCATATACACATGTTAGTGGAGTATATACACATTACACATGTTAGTGGATCATATACACATGTTAGTGGAGCATATACACATTACACATGTTAGTGGAGCATATACACATGTTAGTGGATCATATACACATGTTAGTGGATCATATACACATGTTAGTGGAGCATATACACATGTTAGTGGATCATATACACATGTTAGTGGATCATATACACATGTTAGTGGATCATATACACATTACACATGTTAGTGGAGCATATACACATGTTAGTGGATCATATACACATGTTAGTGGATCATATACACATTACACATGTTAGTGGAGCATATACACATGTTAGTGGATCATATACACATGTTAGTGGATCATATACACATTACACATGTTAGTGGAGGATATACACATGTTAGTGGATCATATACACATGTTAGTGGATCATATACACATGTTAGTGGATCATATACACATGTTAGTGGAGCATATACACATGTTAGTGGATCATATACACATGTTAGTGGATCATATACACATGTTAGTGGATCATATACACATGTTAGTGGATCATATACACATGTTAGTGGATCATATACACATTACACATGTTAGTGGATCATATACACATGTTAGTGGAGCATATACACATGTTAGTGGATCATATACACATGTTAGTGGATCATATACACATGTTAGTGGATCATATACACATGTTAGTGGATCATATACACATGTTAGTGGAGCATATACACATTACACATGTTAGTGGATCATATACACATGTTAGTGGATCATATACACATTACACATGTTAGTGGATCATATACACATGTTAGTGGATCATATACACATTACACATGTTAGTGGATCATATACACATGTTAGTGGATCATATACACATGTTAGTGGATCATATACACATGTTAGTGGAGCATATACACATGTTAGTGGATCATATACACATGTTAGTGGAGCATATACACATGTTAGTGGATCATATACACATGTTAGTGGATCATATACACATGTTAGTGGATCATATACACATGTTAGTGGAGCATATACACATGTTAGTGGATCATATACACATGTTAGTGGATCATATACACATGTTAGTGGAGCATATACACATGTTAGTGGAGCATATACACATTACACATGTTAGTGGAGCATATACACATTACACATGTTAGTGGAGCATATACACATGTTAGTGGAGCATATACACATGTTAGTGGATCATATACACATTACACATGTTAGTGGAGCATATACACATGTTAGTGGAGCATATACACATTACACATGTTAGTGGAGCATATACACATGTTAGTGGAGCATATACACATGTTAGTGGATCATATACACATGTTAGTGGATCATATACACGTGTTAGTGGAGCATATACACATGTTAGTGGAGCATATACACATTACACATGTTAGTGGAGCAAATACACATTACACATGTTAGTGGAGCATATACACATGTTAGTGGATCATATACACATGTTAGTGGAGCATATACACATGTTAGTGGATCATATACACATGTTAGTGGATCATATACACATGTTAGTGGAGCATATACACATTACACGTGTTAGTGGAGCATATACACATGTTAGTGGAGCATATACACATGTTAGTGGAGTATATACACATTACACATGTTAGTGGATCATATACACATGTTAGTGGAGCATATACACATGTTAGTGGAGCATATACACATGTTAGTGGAGCATATACACATGTTAGTGGAGCATATACACAAGTTAGTGGAGCATATACACATGTTAGTGGAGCATATACACATGTTAGTGGAGCATATACACATGTTAGTGGATCATATACACATTACACATGTTAGTGGAGCATATACACATGTTAGTGGAGCATATACACATTACACATGTTAGTGGAGCATATACACATGTTAGTGGATCATATACACATGTTAGTGGATCATATACACATTACACATGTTAGTGGATCATATACACATTACACATGTTAGTGGAGCATATACACATGTTAGTGGAGCATATACACATTACACATGTTAGTGGAGCATATACACATGTTAGTGGAGCATATACACATGTTAGTGGATCATATACACATGTTAGTGGATCATATACACGTGTTAGTGGAGCATATACACATGTTAGTGGAGCATATACACATTACACATGTTAGTGGAGCAAATACACATTACACATGTTAGTGGAGCATATACACATGTTAGTGGATCATATACACATGTTAGTGGAGCATATACACATGTTAGTGGATCATATACACATGTTAGTGGATCATATACACATGTTAGTGGAGCATATACACATTACACGTGTTAGTGGAGCATATACACATGTTAGTGGAGCATATACACATGTTAGTGGAGTATATACACATTACACATGTTAGTGGATCATATACACATGTTAGTGGAGCATATACACATGTTAGTGGAGCATATACACATGTTAGTGGAGCATATACACATGTTAGTGGAGCATATACACAAGTTAGTGGAGCATATACACATGTTAGTGGAGCATATACACATGTTAGTGGAGCATATACACATGTTAGTGGATCATATACACATGTTAGTGGAGCATATACACATGTTAGTGGATCATATACACATGTTAGTGGATCATATACACATGTTAGTGGAGCATATACACATGTTAGTGGATCATATACACATGTTAGTGGATCATATACACATGTTAGTGGATCATATACACATGTTAGTGGATCATATACACATGTTAGTGGATCATATACACATTACACATGTTAGTGGAGCATATACACATGTTAGTGGAGCATATACACATTACACATGTTAGTGGAGCATATACACATGTTAGTGGATCATATACACATGTTAGTGGATCATATACACATTACACATGTTAGTGGAGGATATACACATGTTAGTGGATCATATACACATGTTAGTGGAGCATATACACATGTTAGTGGATCATATACACATTACACATGTTAGTGGAGCATATACACATGTTAGTGGATCATATACACATGTTAGTGGATCATATACACATGTTAGTGGAGCATATACACATGTTAGTGGAGCATATACACATTACACATGTTAGTGGAGCATATACACATTACACATGTTAGTGGAGCATATACACATGTTAGTGGATCATATACACATGTTAGTGGATCATATACACATGTTAGTGGAGCATATACACATTACACATGTTAGTGGAGCATATACACATGTTAGTGGAGTATATACACATTACACATGTTAGTGGATCATATACACATGTTAGTGGAGCATATACACATTACACATGTTAGTGGAGCATATACACATGTTAGTGGATCATATACACATGTTAGTGGAGCATATACACATGTTAGTGGATCATATACACATGTTAGTGGATCATATACACATGTTAGTGGAGCATATACACATGTTAGTGGATCATATACACATGTTAGTGGATCATATACACATTACACATGTTAGTGGAGCATATACACATGTTAGTGGATCATATACACATGTTAGTGGATCATATACACATTACACATGTTAGTGGAGCATATACACATGTTAGTGGATCATATACACATGTTAGTGGATCATACACATTACACATGTTAGTGGAGGATATACACATGTTAGTGGGATCATATACACATGTTAGTGGATCATATACACATGTTAGTGGATCATATACACATGTTAGTGGAGCATATACACATGTTAGTGGATCATATACACATGTTAGTGGATCATATACACATGTTAGTGGATCATATACACATGTTAGTGGATCATATACACATGTTAGTGGATCATATACACATGTTAGTGGATCATATACACATTACACATGTTAGTGGATCATATACACATGTTAGTGGAGCATATACACATGTTAGTGGATCATATACACATGTTAGTGGATCATATACACATGTTAGTGGATCATATACACATGTTAGTGGATCATATACACATGTTAGTGGAGCATATACACATTACACATGTTAGTGGATCATATACACATGTTAGTGGATCATATACACATTACACATGTTAGTGGATCATATACACATGTTAGTGGATCATATACACATTACACATGTTAGTGGATCATATACACATGTTAGTGGATCATATACACATGTTAGTGGATCATATACACATGTTAGTGGAGCATATATACACATGTTAGTGGATCATATACACATGTTAGTGGATCATATACACATGTTAGTGGAGCATATACACATGTTAGTGGAGCATATACACATTACACATGTTAGTGGAGCATATACACATTACACATGTTAGTGGAGCATATACACATGTTAGTGGAGCATATACACATGTTAGTGGATCATATACACATTACACATGTTAGTGGAGCATATACACATGTTAGTGGAGCATATACACATTACACATGTTAGTGGAGCATATACACATGTTAGTGGAGCATATACACATGTTAGTGGATCATATACACATGTTAGTGGATCATATACACATGTTAGTGGAGCATATACACATGTTAGTGGAGCATATACACATTACACATGTTAGTGGAGCAAATACACATTACACATGTTAGTGGAGCATATACACATGTTAGTGGATCATATACACATGTTAGTGGAGCATATACACATGTTAGTGGATCATATACACATGTTAGTGGATCATATACACATGTTAGTGGAGCATATACACATTACACGTGTTAGTGGAGCATATACACATGTTAGTGGAGCATATACACATGTTAGTGGAGTATATACACATTACACATGTTAGTGGATCATATACACATGTTAGTGGAGCATATACACATTACACATGTTAGTGGAGCATATACACATGTTAGTGGAGCATATACACATGTTAGTGGAGCATATACACATGTTAGTGGAGCATATACACAAGTTAGTGGAGCATATACACATGTTAGTGGAGCATATACACATGTTAGTGGAGCATATACACATGTTAGTGGATCATATACACATGTTAGTGGAGCATATACACATGTTAGTGGATCATATACACATGTTAGTGGATCATATACACATGTTAGTGGAGCATATACACATGTTAGTGGATCATATACACATGTTAGTGGATCATATACACATGTTAGTGGATCATATACACATGTTAGTGGATCATATACACATGTTAGTGGAGCATATACACATGTTAGTGGATCATATACACATGTTAGTGGAGCATATACACATGTTAGTGGAGCATATACACATGTTAGTGGAGTATATACACATTACATATGTTAGTGGAGCATATACACATTACACATGTTAGTGGAGCATATACACATGTTAGTGGATCATATACACATGTTAGTGGAGTATATACACATTACATATGTTAGTGGAGCATATACACATGTTAGTGGAGCATATACACATGTTAGTGGAGCATATACACATGTTAGTGGAGCATATACACATGTTAGTGGATCATATACACATTACACATGTTAGTGGAGCATATACATATGTTAGTGGAGCATATACACATGTTAGTGGATCATATACACATGTTAGTGGAGCATATACACATGTTAGTGGATCATATACACATGTTAGTGGATCATATACACATTACACATGTTAGTGGAGCATATACACATGTTAGTGGAGCATATACACATGTTAGTGGATCATATACACATGTTAGTGGAGCATATACACATGTTAGTGGATCATATACACATGTTAGTGGATCATATACACATGTTAGTGGATCATATACACATTACACATGTTAGTGGAGGATATACACATGTTAGTGGATCATATACACATGTTAGTGGATCATATACACATGTTAGTGGATCATATACACATGTTAGTGGAGCATATACACATGTTAGTGGATCATATACACATGTTAGTGGATCATATACCATGTTAGTGGATCATATACACATGTTAGTGGATCATATACACATGTTAGTGGATCATATACACATGTTAGTGGATCATATACACATGTTAGTGGATCATATACACATGTTAGTGGAGCATATACACATGATAGTGGATCATATACACATTACACATGTTAGTGGAGCATATACACATGTTAGTGGAGCATATACACATGTTAGTGGATCATATACAAATGTTAGTGGAGCATATACACATGTTAGTGGAGCATATACACATTACACATGTTAGTGGAGCATATACACATTACACATGTTAGTGGAGCATATACACATGTTAGTGGAGCATATACACATGTTAGTGGAGCATATACACATGTTAGTGGATCATATACACATGTTAGTGGAGCATATACACATTACACATGTTAGTGGAGCATATACACATGTTAGTGGAGCATAAACACATTACACATGTTAGTGGAGCATATACACATGTTAGTGGATCATATACACATGTTAGTGGAGCATATACACATGTTAGTGGATCATATACACATGTTAGTGGATCATATACACATGTTAGTGGAGCATATACACATGTTAGTGGATCATATACACATGTTAGTGGATCATATACACATGTTAGTGGATCATATACACATGTTAGTGGAGCATATACACATTACACATGTTAGTGGAGCATATACACATGTTAGTGGAGCATATACACATTACACATGTTAGTGGAGCATATACACATGTTAGTGGATCATATACACATGTTAGTGGATCATATACACATTACACATGTTAGTGGAGGATATACACATGTTAGTGGATCATATACACATGTTAGTGGAGCATATACACATGTTAGTGGATCATATACACATTACACATGTTAGTGGAGCATATACACATGTTAGTGGATCATATACACATGTTAGTGGATCATATACACATGTTAGTGGAGCATATACACATGTTAGTGGAGCATATACACATTACACATGTTAGTGGAGCATATACACATTACACATGTTAGTGGAGCATATACACATGTTAGTGGATCATATACACATGTTAGTGGATCATATACACATGTTAGTGGAGCATATACACATTACACATGTTAGTGGAGCATATACACATGTTAGTGGAGTATATACACATTACACATGTTAGTGGATCATATACACATGTTAGTGGAGCATATACACATTACACATGTTAGTGGAGCATATACACATGTTAGTGGATCATATACACATGTTAGTGGAGCATATACACATGTTAGTGGATCATATACACATGTTAGTGGATCATATACACATGTTAGTGGAGCATATACACATGTTAGTGGATCATATACACATGTTAGTGGATCATATACACATGTTAGTGGATCATATACACATTACACATGTTAGTGGAGCATATACACATGTTAGTGGATCATATACACATTACACATGTTAGTGGAGCATATACACATGTTAGTGGATCATATACACATGTTAGTGGATCATATACACATTACACATGTTAGTGGAGGATATACACATGTTAGTGGATCATATACACATGTTAGTGGATCATATACACATGTTAGTGGATCATATACACATGTTAGTGGAGCATATACACATGTTAGTGGATCATATACACATGTTAGTGGATCATATACACATGTTAGTGGATCATATACACATGTTAGTGGATCATATACACATGTTAGTGGATCATATACACATGTTAGTGGATCATATACACATTACACATGTTAGTGGATCATATACACATGTTAGTGGAGCATATACACATGTTAGTGGATCATATACACATGTTAGTGGATCATATACACATGTTAGTGGATCATATACACATGTTAGTGGATCATATACACATGTTAGTGGAGCATATACACATTACACATGTTAGTGGATCATATACACATGTTAGTGGATCATATACACATTACACATGTTAGTGGATCATATACACATGTTAGTGGATCATATACACATTACACATGTTAGTGGATCATATACACATGTTAGTGGATCATATACACATGTTAGTGGATCATATACACATGTTAGTGGAGCATATACACATGTTAGTGGATCATATACACATGTTAGTGGATCATATACACATGTTAGTGGAGCATATACACATGTTAGTGGAGCATATACACATTACACATGTTAGTGGAGCATATACACATTACACATGTTAGTGGAGCATATACACATGTTAGTGGAGCATATACACATGTTAGTGGATCATATACACATTACACATGTTAGTGGAGCATATACACATGTTAGTGGAGCATATACACATTACACATGTTAGTGGAGCATATACACATGTTAGTGGAGCATATACACATGTTAGTGGATCATATACACATGTTAGTGGATCATATACACATGTTAGTGGAGCATATACACATGTTAGTGGAGCATATACACATTACACATGTTAGTGGAGCAAATACACATTACACATGTTAGTGGAGCATATACACATGTTAGTGGATCATATACACATGTTAGTGGAGCATATACACATGTTAGTGGATCATATACACATGTTAGTGGATCATATACACATGTTAGTGGAGCATATACACATTACACGTGTTAGTGGAGCATATACACATGTTAGTGGAGCATATACACATGTTAGTGGAGTATATACACATTACACATGTTAGTGGATCATATACACATGTTAGTGGAGCATATACACATTACACATGTTAGTGGAGCATATACACATGTTAGTGGAGCATATACACATGTTAGTGGAGCATATACACATGTTAGTGGAGCATATACACAAGTTAGTGGAGCATATACACATGTTAGTGGAGCATATACACATGTTAGTGGAGCATATACACATGTTAGTGGATCATATACACATGTTAGTGGAGCATATACACATGTTAGTGGATCATATACACATGTTAGTGGATCATATACACATGTTAGTGGAGCATATACACATGTTAGTGGATCATATACACATGTTAGTGGATCATATACACATGTTAGTGGATCATATACACATGTTAGTGGATCATATACACATGTTAGTGGAGCATATACACATGTTAGTGGATCATATACACATGTTAGTGGAGCATATACACATGTTAGTGGAGCATATACACATGTTAGTGGAGTATATACACATTACATATGTTAGTGGAGCATATACACATTACACATGTTAGTGGAGCATATACACATGTTAGTGGATCATATACACATGTTAGTGGAGTATATACACATTACATATGTTAGTGGAGCATATACACATGTTAGTGGAGCATATACACATGTTAGTGGAGCATATACACATGTTAGTGGAGCATATACACATGTTAGTGGATCATATACACATTACACATGTTAGTGGAGCATATACACATGTTAGTGGAGCATATACACATGTTAGTGGATCATATACACATGTTAGTGGAGCATATACACATGTTAGTGGATCATATACACATGTTAGTGGATCATATACACATTACACATGTTAGTGGAGCATATACACATGTTAGTGGATCATATACACATGTTAGTGGATCATATACACATGTTAGTGGATCATATACACATTACATATGTTAGTGGAGCATATACACATTACACATGTTAGTGGAGCATATACACATGTTAGTGGAGCATATACACATGTTAGTGGATCATATACACATGTTAGTGGAGCATATACACATGTTAGTGGATCATATACACATGTTAGTGGAGCATATACACATGTTAGTGGATCATATACACATGTTAGTGGATCATATACACATGTTAGTGGATCATATACACATTACACATGTTAGTGGAGGATATACACATGTTAGTGGATCATATACACATGTTAGTGGATCATATACACATGTTAGTGGATCATATACACATGTTAGTGGAGCATATACACATGTTAGTGGAGCATATACACATGTTAGTGGATCATATACCATGTTAGTGGATCATATACACATGTTAGTGGATCATATACACATGTTAGTGGATCATATACACATGTTAGTGGATCATATACACATGTTAGTGGATCATATACACATGTTAGTGGAGCATATACACATGATAGTGGATCATATACACATTACACATGTTAGTGGAGCATATACACATGTTAGTGGAGCATATACACATGTTAGTGGATCATATACAAATGTTAGTGGAGCATATACACATGTTAGTGGAGCATATACACATTACACATGTTAGTGGAGCATATACACATTACACATGTTAGTGGAGCATATACACATGTTAGTGGAGCATATACACATGTTAGTGGAGCATATACACATGTTAGTGGATCATATACACATGTTAGTGGAGCATATACACATTACACATGTTAGTGGAGCATATACACATGTTAGTGGAGCATAAACACATTACACATGTTAGTGGAGCATATACACATGTTAGTGGAGCATATACACATTACACATGTTAGTGGAGCATATACACATGTTAGTGGAGCATATACACATTACACATGTTAGTGGAGCATATACACATTACACATGTTAGTGGATCATATACATATGTTAGTGGAGCATATACACATTACACATGTTAGTGGATCATATACACATGTTAGTGGAGCATATACACATGGTAGTGGAGCATATACACATTACACATGTTAGTGGAGCATATACACATGTTAGTGGATCATATACACATGTTAGTGGAGCATATACACATGTTAGTGGTGCATATACACATTACACATGTTAGTGGAGCATATACACATGTTAGTGGATCATATACACATGTTAGTGGATCATATACACATGTTAGTGGAGCATATACACATTACACATGTTAGTGGAGCATATACACATGTTAGTGGATCATATACACATGTTAGTGGATCATATACACATGTTAGTGGATCATATACACATGTTAGTGGAGCATATACACATGTTAGTGGAATATATACACATGTTAGTGGATCATATACACATGTTAGTGGAGCATATACACATGTTAGTGGATCATATACACATTACACATGTTAGTGGAGCATATACACATGTTAGTGGAGCATATACACATGTTAGTGGATCATATACACATGTTAGTGGATCATATACACATGTTAGTGGATCATATACACGTTAGTGGATCATATACACATGTTAGTGGATCATATACACATGTTAGTGGATCATATACACATGTTAGTGGAGCATATACGCATGTTAGTGGAGCATATACACATGTTAGTGGAGCATATACACATGTTAGTGGAGCATATACACATTACACATGTTAGTGGAGCATATACACATGTTAGTGGAGCATATACACATGTTAGTGGAGCATATACACATGTTAGTGGAGCATATACACATGTTAGTGGATCATATACACATGTTAGTGGATCATATACACATGTTAGTGGAGCATATACACATGTTAGTGGATCATATACACATGTTAGTGGAGCATATACACATGTTAGTGGATCATATACACATGTTAGTGGAGCATATACACATTACACATGTTAGTGGAGCATATACACATGTTAGTGGATCATATACACATGTTAGTGGAGCATATACACATGATAGTGGATCATATACACATTACACATGTTAGTGGAGCATATACACATATTAGTGGAGCATATACACATGTTAGTGGATCATATACAAATGTTAGTGGAGCATATACACATGTTAGTGGAGCATATACACATTACACATGTTAGTGGAACATATACACATTACACATGTTAGTGGATCATATACAAATGTTAGTGGATCATATACACATGTTAGTGGAGCATATACACATTACACATGTTAGTGGAGCATATACACATGTTAGTGGAGCATATACACATGTTAGTGGAGCATATACACATGTTAGTGGATCATATACACATGTTAGTGGAGCATATACACATTACACATGTTAGTGGAGCATATACACATGTTAGTGGAGCATAAACACATTACACATGTTAGTGGAGCATATACACATGTTAGTGGAGCATATACACATTACACATGTTAGTGGAGCATATACACATGTTAGTGGAGCATATACACATTACACATGTTAGTGGAGCATATACACATTACACATGTTAGTGGATCATATACACATGTTAGTGGAGCATATACACATTACACATGTTAGTGGATCATATACACATGTTAGTGGAGCATATACACATGTTAGTGGAGCATATACACATTACACATGTTAGTGGAGCATATACACATGTTAGTGGATCATATACACATGTTAGTGGAGCATATACACATGTTAGTGGTGCATATACACATTACACATGTTAGTGGAGCATATACACATGTTAGTGGATCATATACACATGTTAGTGGATCATATACACATGTTAGTGGAGCATATACACATTACACATGTTAGTGGAGCATATACACATGTTAGTGGATCATATACACATGTTAGTGGATCATATACACATGTTAGTGGATCATATACACATGTTAGTGGAGCATATACACATGTTAGTGGAATATATACACATGTTAGTGGATCATATACACATGTTAGTGGAGCATATACACATGTTAGTGGATCATATACACATTACACATGTTAGTGGAGCATATACACATGTTAGTGGAGCATATACACATGTTAGTGGAGCATATACACGTGTTAGTGGAGCATATACACATTACACATGTTAGTGGAGCATATACACGTGTTAGTGGAGCATATACACATTACACATGTTAGTGGAGCATATACACATGTTAGTGGAGCATATACACATTACACATGTTAGTGGAGCATATACACATGTTAGTGGAGCATATACACATGTTAGTGGAGCATATACACGTGTTAGTGGAGCATATACACATTACACATGTTAGTGGAGCATATACACGTGTTAGTGGAGCATATACACATTACACATGTTAGTGGAGCATATACACATGTTAGTGGAGCATATACACATTACACATGTTAGTGGAGCATATACACATGTTAGTGGAGCATATACACATTACACATGTTAGTGGAGCATATACACATTACACATGTTAGTGGAGCATATACACATGTTAGTGGAGCATATACACATGTTAGTGGAGCATATACACATGTTAGTGGAGCATATACACATGTTAGTGGAGCATATACACATGTTAGTGGATCATATACACATGTTAGTGGAGCATATACACATGTTAGTGGATCATATACAAATGTTAGTGGAGCATATACACATGTTAGTGGAGCATATACACATTACACATGTTAGTGGAACATATACACATCACACATGTTAGTGGATCATATACAAATGTTAGTGGATCATATACACATGTTAGTGGAGCATATACACATTACACATGTTAGTGGAGCATATACACATGTTAGTGGAGCATATACACATGTTAGTGGAGCATATACACATGAGCATATATACACATGTTAGTGGATCATATACACATGTTAGTGGAGCATATACACATTACACATGTTAGTGGAGCATATACACATGTTAGTGGAGCATAAACACATTACACATGTTAGTGGAGCATATACACATGTTAGTGGAGCATATACACATTACACATGTTAGTGGAGCATATACACATGTTAGTGGAGCATATACACATTACACATGTTAGTGGATCATATACACATGTTAGTGGAGCATATACACATGTTAGTGGAGCATATACACATGTTAGTGGACATATACACATGTTAGTGGAGCATATACACATGTTAGTGGATCATATACACATGTTAGTGGAGCATATACACATGTTAGTGGTGCATATACACATTACACATGTTAGTGGAGCATATACACATGTTAGTGGATCATATACACATGTTAGTGGATCATATACACATGTTAGTGGAGCATATAAACATTACACATGTTAGTGGAGCATATACACATGTTAGTGGATCATATACACATGTTAGTGGATCATATACACATGTTAGTGGATCATATACACATGTTAGTGGAGCATATACACATGTTAGTGGGAATATATACACATGTTAGTGGATCATATACACATGTTAGTGGAGCATATACACATGTTAGTGGATCATATACACATTACACATGTTAGTGGAGCATATACACATGTTAGTGGAGCATATACACATGTTAGTGGATCATATACAC